>NC_051220.1:22842718-23142718 GCF_015220715.1 Pygocentrus nattereri
AAGATGATCCTGCCATCAGAAAGATGTCTGAATTAAAAAAAAAAGAAGAAAAAACAAATTGATGTGCTCCATCATATTCAGTCACTTTAACATAGAGCCACATTTTTAGTTTTATACAGTGCTAACAGAGGAAAGTCTGAGCTTTCTACTGACACCAGTTTTTGCATCATTTATTGATTTATTTTTTGTACTTTATTTATATTTAACTATATCAGATTTTGGATCAGATGTTCTCAAACGTTTCCTGTTGAGGAAAAAGGTCCTGATGTTTATTCAGAAACAGCCTAAAATCTTTAGACAAAATTAAAACATTTATTTAGACATTAGCCAACTTAGGTTAATATGTTAATATACAGTAATAATATAAGTGATAACACAGGCACAAGCAAATCTGACGGTGGTATCTGGTGAAATGAGATGATGCTTATCAGCTGAATACACTGAACTTTTTAGCATTCCCGGTTTTGTTCTGTTAAGGCTTTTGCACAGCTCACTTTCTTCCTCCACTAAACACAGCTTTCTGTCACAAGCAGCAAACCCTAGCCAGAAGCTGTCTTTTACTTAATTGGAAATATACCAGATCACCAGGTGTCTTTCAGTGGCTTAAGGACACAGTGCCTCTTCTTAACTTGAAAAAGATTAAATATTCAATGAAAGATAATTGTAATACATTCTTAAACATCTTCTGTTTTCATTCCCCTCCCCTTTTTATTCCTGACTATTTTGTTTACACACTGTAAAGTAAATGGCATGTAGCCTTATTTGTCTGTGGATGGGGTGGAAGGGGTAAGGAACAAATTGAGTTTTTGGTATTTTATTTGTTTTGTTTGACTGTGACTGATTTTTCTCTATATTCTTCAATTCAAGTCTAAACTAAAAGTAGAAAACACGTCATCCTGCATTGTGTCCAAAAATGTCCAAATATGTGAATTCAGCACTCTATGTTGACACAGACATTCAATTCTGCAACCCCTAAAGATGGGTCTAAAGCCCCGCCGAGCGTTTGACTGGAGCAGTGGGAATGCATAACTAAGCATGTAACATGAGAACTTGATCCACTAATGCTCTCATGGCTGAGTGCAATCAAATTCTCACAGCAGTGTTCACAGCATCTAGTGTAAAGCCCTCTTAGAAGAGTAGAGACTATTACTGCACCAAAGGGGAATCCCATATTCATATGTTGGAATTCAGAAGAATAAACATGTTGTATGTTTGAGAGTTTGCAATGTATTTTTTAATCTAACAGTAGAATTCACTTCATGAATATGAGAATTTATTTGAAAAGAAACCAGTAAACCCCAAATACATCCCAGATTTTTTTTACCTAAATTTTAGTTTCTACACATTGCAGCTTCCAAAGCAAAACAATACAATACAATGTGTCACATGTCTGTCTGATTGTGTTCAATTGCCAAATCATGATTGTTTGACTTAAAGGTGAGCTCCAAAACAGTGGCTCAGTGTGTGGAGTTCTACTACACCTATAAGAAGCAAGTGAAAATCGGCAAGAACGGCACGCTCATGTACGGTGAAGCACAGCTTCCTGAAATGCGGCCCACAGAGGAGGAGGTGGACTATAAAGTAAGCTATTCTTTGGGTCTGTGGGTTTGCGTGGGTGTCTTAATCTCACAGGGACGAGTGCAACAGGTAGTGTTTATAACCTCACTTCTTCCAATCAGCAGAGTTCACAGAGATTTGAATTGCGAAAGGAGGAGGAAGAAGTCAGGAAGTGGGACGGGTCAGGTGACAAGAAGAAAGGGAGCAGCCCTGGCCGTTTGACGGAATCTGTACAGGCCACTGAAAATGTGAATTACAAGGTGAAGGCATGGATAGATTTGGAACACTGAATTTTAAGAGTTAGATGCTTATTGGTCAATAATTTAAACAAAGTATTTTAACAGAAATTACATAATTGAACAATAAGTTCAAAAAAATCTTAAGTTTTAAGATTATTAATGAATAATAAGATTGCATAAGTCCTTGCATCTTGAAAGGTTCACTGATTTTTAGTATGACTTGCAACAACTGCTTGCATTGGAAGGAGGCTATATCTGGCTGAATTGCAAGTTGTACACAGTGCCCACTTGTGGCCTCCTACAAGAACAGCATGAGTAACAGCATACTTCTTTAGTCGCAGTCTGCAGGCCTATAGATTGAGTGCTCAGCTGTGCAATGCTGAAGACTGTGAATGACTGACTATAATCCCCCTCTACAGACTGGTGCGGTCCTGGTCTTGAGGAATCAGGAGGATGGCAGGAGGGATCAGCCTGTGTTCGGGGTCAGCCACACCATGGCTGCACCTCCTAAACCTCGCCCAGAGAGCACAGCACGGAAAAGCGGGGGTGGAGCCAAAAGCACCGTGGGACAGGAGGGAGAGTTCCCCTGCAAGAAGTGTGGCAGGTAAAAGATAAGCTAAAGTTCATTATTGGAAGGCCCAGACAGAGTAAAGAAATCAGTGTTGATGCTTAAGGAATATTTTTTCCCCATACGCTAGATAGTCACTCAGCGTTCATCAAATAGCTGAAAAAAGGAGCAGTAGACTAAAGCGTGATTTTATTATAGATGACAGAAAAATGTTATACAGTGTCTGAAACTTCATAAGCAAGTTTGTTTGAGATTATTTAAGAATTCTGTGCACTTTGAGGCAAATGTAAGCAATTGTATGATGGTAACTGGGGATCAGAATTGGCAGATATTTGCTCCAAATTCTCAATTGGCATATTATTTTCCAGCCAGGTATGAGCCAGGTAGATGCACTCATTCTGCTATACTTGTAGCATAATTATCTGTGATCCATCACACTAAATACTCACTTGCTACTTTCTTTCAATATAGTGCTTTATTTGATTTGTCTTATTTACTGATTTTTCATGTAAGAATTTGAAATGGCAAGCCATTTAAAAAGCAAATAATGTTATTTATGATGTAACTTTGGCTAATAGAAAGTACTTTGTATACTAGCAATGTACTGGTGTCATCATATGTTCACTTAGCCCACACAGTGTGAGCTTCAA
Organism: Pygocentrus nattereri; assembly: GCF_015220715.1. Lineage (NCBI taxonomy): Eukaryota > Metazoa > Chordata > Actinopteri > Characiformes > Serrasalmidae > Pygocentrus > Pygocentrus nattereri. The sequence continues at coordinate 22,845,733 of NC_051220.1, forward strand.
GTAAAAAAAATAAGGGTTAATAAATATGGTCAATTTAGCTCTAAAGAAATTTTAATCAGCCATAAAAACACATGAGCAATGCATCCCTAATGCTAATGGATGAAAACAGTTATTAGTCTGTTTGTTAGCATTAGTGTAGTAGTGAGTACCAGTCTAAAACTCAAGAAGCAAACTTTGGCCACTTAAAAAACACTCAATAAAAGCAGCAATGCTTTTAACAGAAGATCAGTAAGAGAGGTTGTGATTAGTTGACACATTTGACAGTCATGTGGCAGTTATTGTGACTGACATTTCACATTTAACACTTCAATATTTGCCTAATTCACCTAGGCATTACAACTCAATGTGTATGTTACAGCAATAGTATATATCTTACATTAGTATATATTGCAACTTGTGTATATATACAGGGAGATTCACTTGAAAGAGGCCTCGAATATTCTGTAACTCTTGCTAGGGCGAAGCAATCTGAACGCAGCAGCATGCAATGTGCTCCTCCATATATGGAGCTTTGAACAAGCTGGGATGCCCCGGCATCAGAGTAATGAGGTAGGCGCCGGACATCCGTTGCAACGTTAACCTCAGTTTGCAACTTTCGAGTGCATACCCCAGTACCCCTTCATTTGTGTGGCAGAAAACGGAGATCACTTCCAGCATTGCATGCAGTGCAATCACATACGTCAAGGTGTGTAGCGTATTTTTATTTTTTTTTGGTTTAGATTGCTTCATCCTAATTGGAGTTACAACAGAATATTCAGAGCCTCTTTCGAGTGAATCTCTCTATATAACCCATACATACAGGTTTAACTGAAACAACAGTTCTATCATACTGTATATGTTTGATATTTGTTTTTGTTTTTTTTTTTATCTTCTTGTCTGTCTTAGCCGAGCTGCTATTTGTTTGCTAAGCGAATAGAATGCACCTTGCCATAGCAGACATTTTCAGTGGTGGAAGTGCTAGCTGTATGTACTAACTGGCTCAGATTGCACTAAGTAGAGCAAGCACAGGAGCTATGAGCCGTTTTATGAGGAAATCGATAAAGCCTGGCACTTCCTCTGGGTAATCCGCATCTGAAATTGTCAGAATAGGAAGCAATGAAACGGCAGCATCTGATTCCAATAGGAGATTTCATCTCAGCCATGGCAACGACTGGCTTTGTTATTATCAACAGTCTCTTAGCAACTGAAAGTCTTATGCGATGTTGAATGCCGTGCACTCTGGTCTACGCATGTCTGCCCAGTGACTGTGCGTTTATGTATGTGCTACTGTGTCTGTGTGCATCTGTGCACTTAGAATATGAAAACACCTCGTACATGCTGTCCTTCTGCCCACTCACCATTGGCCACTGCTGCCCATCTGTGTTTTGCTAGTGCATCTGCTCTCTTCTTGTCAAAAAATGAATCTATCACTCATTCTTTTCGGCCATCGTACTCTGTGGTCATAATCTGCAAATGTGTTAAAATGGTATGACTGTGGCGTCTGAATCTCATTATCTGTGATATCAAAATAAAACCTCATCCTCAAAATGTATGCATATCAGCAGATGTACTGACATGCATCTCCATTGCTGCTCCTGCAGAGTTTTTGCTCCAGCATCTGTTATTATTTGCTGTAGTATTCTGATGTTCTTGATGACGTGCATTCTGTTTAAGATGTTTGATTTGTGCAGGATGGTAGGTCTTCCATTACTGACACAGTTTTTGAAGTGTTAGTCTGTTTTGGACAGTTAGCTGACAACCAAGGCAACACAATAATAACTGACTAGTTTATTGAAGATTTTCCATGATTTTCTTATGGTTTGCGGTGATGTGCTTTTGCTCTAGCATATTTTCTGGAGAAAAACCTTCACTGTCTTTGCTGATACTCATCCCTACTGAGCAGTTTTTAAACAATTAATAAACTTCTAATGCAACACACCTGATTTAGTTAAACAAGAGCATCTGAATGTCAGAATCAGTTGGATCTGATTAAACCAGCAATAATGTTCTGTTGCTCATCAGAATATAAACTATAGCTGCAAACATTTAGTCAAACGTATTACTACCCATTAATTCTTAAAAATATTAATGTTTGTCTGCTCATTATTTTGACAGTTAATTGAGTAATCTCGATTCAAGGACATAAAGAAAATTGGATTGTATTGTTTTGGCTGTGCATTTTTGGTTCACTTTTGTGTGGTTTGATGTACCAAAACAGTTTCACTTTTGCATGACCATTTTCCAATTTCTGTCCCTTAGTATTAAACAGCATGTCTGGTTACTCATTTAAAAAGTAGCCCAGGCTGAAACACTCACAACTGAATAGGCTAATTTATATTGGATTTCGTGACCAAAAACTGTAATTTTAAAACAGGCTGTTTTTACAGCTTAGTTTCTATATACAGACTCTATGGATTGGGGATTAAATGGTATGTTTTGGAATGTTGACACTTTTAATATTGTTTACATACTACTAAAAATTTGACTCTCCTTGATTTGAAGCTTTTAAATAAGGTGCGCACAAATTTCAAGCAATATTTTGAGTAGTGTACGCAGTGCGGTTAGAGCTGGGAGGCTGTCCTTGAGTAACCTGTGTTTCTTATGCTCCCTGCAGGATATTCTATAAGGTGAAGAGCCGCAGCGCTCACATGAAGAGCCACGCGGAGCAGGAAAAGAAGGCAGCAGCTCTGAGGCAGAGGGAGGCTGAGGAGAAGGCAGCAGCGGCAGCCTTGGCAGCCAGCCAGCAGAACGGAGCACGAGGGGAGCAAGTGGGACTGCGGCGGGCCAGTAGTGAGGACTCTTCAGACGAAGATGAGGATGCAGACGATGAAGACTGGCACTAACGAACATTTACCTTCACCGTGGAGAATCAGCAGGCACTTTTACAGTCTGAGCTGATACACCAGAATGTGTAAAGCGCTGTACAGTTGGAAGGTTCACGCTCTTTTGCTGCCCTCTCAGGTAGGGCTGCACAATACGTATGATGTGGACGAAATAGCGTATTTTGAATTTATTGCTACATATTGCACTTGCAATGCATTAAAACATTGATGGTTTACATGACACAGTTATAAGTTGGCCTGTATTATTTTGCCCAAAATTTTTATTTTTTTGGTTGTTTGAATGCCTTTATTTATCAAAACAGACACAGAAACTCATCTGGAACATTGGAGACTGTGCTCATGCATGTACATCACTGGCTGTGACTGAAATGAATCTCTAGCCTCTCTTTAGTATTGTGCTATATAGGTGGGAACTATTTAGTTTACTAAATAGCAGTAATAACACAAAAGAATTAATTTGGTCCTTTTCTCCTGATCAGCTTGAATCACTTCTCAGCGGTCACTAAAAACAAACCAACATGAATTGATTACAAGGCTGAAGTTGGCTTTTTATTTATATTAGTACACATGAGCATAACACTTTTAAAAAGTGCAGGGGGGCGAGGACAAAGTAAAAAAAAAAATTCTTGGTCTGTGAGTGCAGAAACATGCAGTTTACCAGTCAGTAGTTTTGCTGTACAATGAATAGCATTTTGATTGTCGTTTTTAATTATACATAGAGTTAAGATAGTCTGATAAATCAAATTTTCAATGGCTTGGCAGTCATTACTGTTAGCAAAGATTTCTCTGTCTATTGCTTAGCACCAAGAGACTCAGAATAGATCTACATTTTGTAGTCAGCATCATACACGTATAAGGAACTGTAAGTCTACGCTGTTCTCTCTATGGGGAAAAATGAATGTCATTTTCGAAGAAATTATTGCCATCATGCCCTGTGGTAAACTAAAATGAATTATGAGGTGTTTAAGGAGTCAAAATACTACTATTGTTACATGCAGCGGTGGCAGCTTGCACACTTAATTGACATCAGAAGCCTCCTCAAAACACCCAATGTGAGCCATCGTTCGTGTGTGTGTGTGTGTGTGTGTGTGTGTGTGTGCATATATATCATTCAACAAAACATATCAAGTCTGCTATAACTTGCACAGGCCACAAAATCAAAATCACTTTAGTATTCCGTTTTACGATCAGGACACTCGGACCACGGTGTTCAGTAGTACCTTGAAGTGCAAATAGAGATCCATTTTGGATCACAGCCACTGTTATTAGTTAAAAGGCTTATTTAAATATCGCAAAGGCCAATATCAATATCACAATAATGATGAGCAAACTGATGTATTGTGCAGCCCTACTCTCAGGACATGCAGTAGACATACACCTTCAGGGACTGGCTTACTCCCTTCGTGTGTGTGTGTACGTACGTGTGCGTGTGGGTGGGTGTGTGTGTGTGTGTGTGCACATCCTCAAGGCATTCAGGGTTTATTTCCCAGGCATAGGGCTACAGGGAGTACAAGCCTGTGTGTGTGTGTGTGTGTGTGTGTGTGAATAGAAAGACTAGTGGTACGGAGCACTGTCCCTCAGCACTTTGAGTCCTCTCGCAGCACATACTTACCTGGGTGTACAGCTCAAGAAGTCCATCCTGCTCCTCCACCAATTACAGGCTCGCTTCTTCCCTTTATTCTCGACCATGACTAACATGCAGCAATAGCTCAGTCGCTGCTGTGGACACTGCAGGACACACAGCCTAGCAAAAAGAGAAGGAAATTAAGAAGGACCCAGTCACCCGTGCTTTTCGGTTACGTCCTTCTTTCTTTATTTTCTAGATGAAAGTCGGTATTTACTGTTTTTTCTTTTTTTTCCCTCCTCCAGTTGACTGCCAAAAGCTTGCACAGCCGTACTCCTGATAACTCACTGATTTTGTAGTGCCGTAACTTTGGGCTTTGTTTTTGTTTAGTTTTGGACTTTGTTTTAGTTTTTTTGTTTGTTTGTTGCTTTTTTTTTTTTTTTTTTACATTACTTTTTCTTATGGCCACCTTGCTGATGCCTTGGATGTTTTTGACACTTTTTATCTTTACATGACAATCAATTTTACAAAGGTTCCTTTTTATATTCAGCAAAATCTCATTGTTATTGATGTATTCATTAATTATTATTATTGTTGTTGTTGTTGTTATAATTATTATCCTTATTACTGTTATTGTACTGTTTTATCGTTTATTATATTGTTTTTCTTTTTTGGGGTAACATTTTGAGGTGAATTTCTTTTTCTCATTTGACTATTAGTTTATTTAAAATATTCGCTACCTGTGCGTGCTGTGTGTAGAGCTTCTTTGAGGAGGAGTCAGTCAAGAAAAGATGTGAACTGAAGGTGAAAGTGCAATAGAACAATTTAAAAACTTCATGCAAATGTCCTCCCTTTCCTCCACAATTCCAGCCTAACTTGAACTTGAACCTAAGCCCTAATATAGCCTGACTTGAACAAGAGCATTTGAAAACATCTACTTTAATACTGTAGCTGAATAAATTCTGAACAAATCTGTGTCCGTGGCTGTAAGCAGAGGGTGTTTGAACTTCTAGACGGTGGTGAAGAGCCTGCCTCTGCACTGCCTCTCTCCAACTGTCCGCTGGTCTAGCACTTGGCTGTATATCCATGGCAACAAAGAGGCTGCTGAGCCCCCCCACCCCCCGGTTAAGAATGGCCACGATGGGGAGCTCTCAGCCTAGAATAATGACTCCAATTACTGCTTATCACACGTGAGTTAGCTATGCACTCCGTGTTTGTGTGCTTATTGGAGTGTATGTGTGTGTGCATGTGTTACACTGTGGTTGTGTATGTGAGTTTGTACACATATGTGTACATGCGCTTGTATGTGTGGATACGTTTAGGTGTTGCACCAATAATCAAACTCAGAGCCAAGTGAGAAAAAGAAGCTTTCTGATCCATTTAGAATTTTTTTTTTGTTTGTTTTTTGTGTTTTTTAATTCTGTATTTGTTAAAATTGTGAAGAAACTGACTTGTTCTTTCATAAGGGCAGGGGATATTGTGTTAATTGTCTAGCCAAGATTTTGCTTTTTAAACATCAGAGAAGTTAAATGAATTAATTGCAGGATTTGTTGGCACGGAGCCACTTTTCTTGCTTTCATTCAGCCAAGGGAAATGCTTGTATAGATATTGAAAAAAAATTATATATATATATATATATATATATGACAAAAGGTAAAAAAACAAATTGTATACTTTCTATGCTATTTTCATAGGGGCTCGTACACTAATGGTGACCATGGACAGAAATCTCAAGTGCTTTTTACTACAGTATAACTTATTTGTGTTACATTTGATTATCACTTGTTGTTTTGGAATAATAAATATGATATAAAAAATCTCTATAATGTCATATTTGGATACAGTGGCTGTATATTTACATTACATACTAAATAAGGAGAAAATACACCTAGATGAGCTTGGTAGACATCCCATTACAAAACTATGGGTAGTGTGATATGGAGTTGCCTACCCCACAGCCATAATAGCTTCCACTCTTCTGGAAAGACTTTCTATAAGATTTTGCACAGTGTCTCTGAAAGTTTGTCCTCAATGAGTCAAAAGCATTTGTGAGGTCAGGCAGGAGAAGGACGGACTCACAGTCGACATTCTTATTAGTTCCAAAGATGTTCAGCCATGTTGAAACAGGAAATGGCCCAAACTGGGTTAACAACACTCCAGCCACACTTGGCAAAAAACATGGTGATCTTAGGCATGCGTGCATCTGCCTGGCCATGGAAACCCATTTCATGAAGCTCCTGCCACAGTTCTTGTGCTGATGTTGCTCCCAGAGACAGTTTGGACCCTGTAGTGAGTGAGGCAACAGAGAACAGGCACTGTGTGCTTAAGCACATAGCAGCCCACCTTTATGAGATTAAGTGGTCTACTGCTTTGTGGCTGAGCTGTTTTTCTGAGATGCTACCATTTCACAATTATAGCACTTACAGTTGACTGGGGCAGATCTAGCAGTTTCACGGACTTGTGGCAAAGGTGGCATTCTTTTGCCAGTGCCATGTTTAAAGTCACTGAGCTCTTCAGCACAATCCATCTTACTCCCAATGTTTGTCTGAAGCACAGGCACAAGAGTTCAGTTATTGGGCATATATGTTCACATACTTTGGGCCATATAATATGTGTGTGTATTATATGGCCCAAAGTATGTATAATTTGAATCTGTTTCTTAAAGAGCCCATAGCATAGCTACATCTTACAAAGTTGTAGAAACAGGTGTTGCCATGTAAGGCAAGATTATACTGTTTTGACAGTTAAGTGATGGCCATGACATGGTAGGGCCAGACCAGCACTCATATCCTGATTTTTTTTTTTTGCAAATTTTTTTCAAGTCCTAGTCTCTCACCTTACTCAATTCAAACTAGTATGCAAGATGCAAATACTGTAGTTTTCCATACAGCCAAAATGCAGCAGTACACTGCTGTAGCTACTATTATTTCTCATAATTTCTATTTCTATTATTCCTATTAGTCTTGTCCGAAGCAATTATTAAAACACACTTTTGTGTGAAATTCATCTCTGCTTCCTCGGTCACATCAGTTTAAGGGGTCAGAGGTTTTACTGATATCAGTAAGGGGTTTCAGTATGACTGCAACTGGTTTCAGTAGGAACTTTTTTTTTGAGGTCACCAAGACCGCCAAAAACAGTTATTTGCAAGAGAGTACTGCTATCAGATTTCTTTTTCTCACAACTTCACAATTTCAAAGCCAACCCCTAGTCAGCTAAATTGGTGAAACAATGATACAAGTAACAGCAAAAGTGTCAGGTCAAAATTTGTGAAAGTACAGAGTTAACGTCTTAGAACATATCAGGGTGGGAGACTGGAGATTTTTTGATGCTCTCTGTCTAAAACCTCAAAATGCAGAGGTTTGACCAATGCAAAGGAATACAGATGCGGTCACCACCATAACTTAATGAAATTAAACACATAATAGAAATTAGTAACAATGTTAGTGACTGAGGAAAAAGATTACTTTTCTCACAAAAAAAAAAAAACCTTATTCCTTATTAACTTATATTATTATATTAACTTATTCCATCTAAATGGTAGTAAATGTATTATGATTTGAACATACTCAGAGGAGTATGAAATCATCAAATTGGTCCTTTAGTATATGTAAATGTAACTAGCTACTATATCTGTTTATAAAGGATACATTATTTAAAGGCCAAATGAAACAAGCTATGTAAAATACACTGCTCAAATAAATAAAGGGAACACTCAAATAACATCCTAGATCACACAAAAATCATCAATGGAAGTCAAATTTATTAACCAATGGAGGCCTGGATTTGGAGTCACACACAAAATTAAAGTGGAAAAACACTACAGATTGATCCAACTTTGATGTAATGCCCTAAATAAAGTCAAAATGAGGCTCAGTATTGTGTGTGGCCTCCACGTGCCTGTATGACCTCCCTACAACGCCTAGGCATGCTCCTGATGAGGTGGTGGATGGTCTCCTGAGGGATCTCCTCCGAGACCTGGACTAAAGCATCCGCCAACTCCTGGACAGTCTGTGGTGCAACGTGGCGTTAGTGGATGGAGCGAGACATGATGTCCCAGATGTGCTCAATCGGATTCAGGTCTGGGGAACGGGCGGGCCGGTCCATAGCTCCAATGCTTTCATCTTACAGGAACTGCTGACACTCCAGCCACATGAGGTCTAGCATTGTCCTGCATTAGGAGGAACCCAGGGCCAACCGCACCAGCATATGGTCTCACAAGGGGTCTGAGGATCTCATCTCGGTACCTAATGGCAGTCAGGCTACCTCTGGCGAGCACATGGAGGGCCACCCCACACCATTACTGACCCACTGCAAACCGGTCATGCTGAAGGATGTTGCAGGCAGCAGATCGCTCTCCATGACGTCTCCAGACTCTTTCACGTCTGTAACATGTGCTCAGGGTGAACCTGCTTTCATCTGTGAAGAGCACAGGGCGCCAGTGGCGAATTTGCCAATCCTGGTGTTCTCTGGCAAATGCTAAGCGTCCTGCACAGTGTTGGGCCGTGAGCACAACCCCCATCTGTGGACGTCGGGCCCTCATATCATCCTCATGGAGTTTCTAACCCTTTGTGCAGACATGCTAATTTGTGGCCTGCTGGAGGTCATTTTGCAGGGCTCTGGCAGTGCTCCTCCTGTTCCTCCTTGCACAAAGGCGGAGGTAGCCCTTCTACGGCCTCCTCAACGTCTCCTGGTGTCCTGGCCTGTCTCCTGATAGCGCCTCCAGCCTCTGGACACTACGCTGACAGACAGAGCAAACCTTCTTGCCACAGCTCGCATTGATGTGCCATCCTGGATGAGCTGCACTACCTGAGCCACTTGTGTGGGTTGTAGAGTCCATCTCATGCTACCCCAAGTGTAAAAGCACCACCAACATTCAAAAGTGACCAAAACATCAGCCAGAAAGCAGAAAGGTACTGAGAAGTGGTCTGTGGTCCCCACCTGCAGAACCACTCCTTTATTGAGTGTGTCTTGCTAATTGCCAATAATTTCCACCTGTTGTCTATTCCATTTGCACAACAGCTGTGAAATTGATTGTCAGTCAGTGTTGCTTCCTAAGTGGACAGTTTGATTTCACAGAAGTTTGATTTACTTGGAGTTATATTGTGTTGTTTAAGTGTTCCCTTTATTTTTTTGAGCAGTGTATTACAAAGACATTTTTGCACTGAGGAGGCTAGGGTGATGTTGAAGCAGTGTAAGAAGCTTACTTTAATGTTCTCATGTTGTCTTTAGTAACCACTAGATGGAGCCAGTTGGCTGCTGCAAACTAAGTGTGGTATGCAGTGGTGTGGTGTTGAAGTGCTTGCTTGAGTTTGTCCTATCTCTTAGAGCACGTGTCAGGACCCAGTCCTCGTGGGCCATAACACTGCAGCCTTTAGCATTCTGCCCCATTAAACACACCTGATCATGTCATCAGCTTATTAGCAAGGCCTTCATTAACTGGGAGTGTTAGATGAGGATAAATGATAATCTTTGATTTTGAAGGTCCCGAGCTTAACATGCCTGTCTTAGAACAAGAATTTGGATCACTACAGATTAAATCAAAAAAGGTTTCACTGAAATAGTATTCAGTTCAAGTGATACTCTAAAGTCACACAACTTTGTTTGAGTAGCCAGAAGAAGTCGGCTGGCTCTTCATTTTACCTGTTTCTCAACTGATGAGCACTTTGCTGCACAGTCAAATAAGAAGCAATGTGTTCTGGCCTTTTTAAAAATAAAGCAGTTGTTAGCCTTGTAAGCCTCTTAGGGTCTTGCTGCTATCTCTCAGTCTTCCAGCAATACTGTGTCCTGAAGAAGCCATATGGAATGTGGGGAGGGTGTGGAGAACGTTGCTGCGGTGTAGTATACAGATCCGTCTGGGTCGTCAACGTCTTCAGGCTCAAACAGGGTCTAGAATAAGTAACTGGCAGTCAGGCGAAGATAAATGAGTGCCATGTGAATACATACACACTTGCTGGACATCAAACTTTGTTCAATGCACCACAGTTTCTACTGAATATTAATGAATTAATGTGTTTAGTAGTTTCAGCATTAGTAGTCAGGTACTGATATGTATGGCATTCTACTCCAACTGATACCAAATGTACTGGTTGGAGCTCCACCACTCTTGCTTCACAGCCCAGCACTGGAGAAGCTTGATACCCCTTTAGCCAAAACATGAGCGTCCTATTCTACTGCCAGTGCTTTTACATGGAGATTATGCAAGCTTTGTGGACAACTGAACTGTTTTTCACTGGACAGTGATGATGTCTAAACATCAGTAAAAAAGCTTATAGACCTTGGTGGTAAAGATTAGAAGACCACACATACTGATTTTACAACACAGCAGACAATTGTGTTTGTATGCCTGTTACATTTGATGGGAACTAGACAATGAACAACATCTGGATCAGCTGGAGCAGAGATGAGCCCCCACACAGCTCCCACTTAAATCTACAGCACCGGTTGTTGTTACAGTAATTGTAGAACAAGGCTGTCTGATGTCTTATGTTTACATTTATAATTTACCTCTCTCTCCATAGGGGACCTAAATTATGGACTGCAGGAGATGGCCTGGAGAACTGGAGCTCATGCCATCATCCCAACTGTCCAGCAAGCAGTGTTGTCCTCATGTGGCTGGCAAGGGACTGTATTTCATAAACTTCTTTTCTTTTTTTTAATATAATGTATTTATTCTACTGCTGGGTGTTTAGCGCTCTGTAAGTTACAGAGCAAACTAAAACATATCCATTGTTGTCCATTGTTAGCTGCGCTAACAAGCTACTTCAGCCCCGATTTTCGGACGAGAATCCGGGACGAGCACACCCACAACGAACGACAGGGTCACGTGCTCTAGTAAAATGTCGCTATAGCTCATGTTGTCGTGGGAAAACATCGAGCCGGCCGCCATAGTGAAAAATTAAGACTTTTTTCAGTCACATTCGTTGGGCTGCTGTACACAAACTAGGGCCATGTGGATTCACTATCGCAAAGACACTGTATTTCCCAACGTGCAGCAGCGTCCCTCCAAGATACAGGTAACGCTAACGGAAACATTGGTTAATGCACCTATAAGCGAGCGTTAACAATCGCACCACCCAAAGCGCGTATTATCCCCACCCCTCACATCTATCACTTAAAACAGCAAGCAAGCAAGATTTATTTATATAGCGCTTTTTACAACAGGTGTTGTCACAAAGCAGCTTTACAGAACAATCAGTATTACAGAGCCCCCATGAGCAAGCCAGCGGTGACGATGGCAAGGAAAAGCTCCCTAAAAGAGGAAGAAACCTTGAGAGGAACCAAGACTCAGAAGGGGAACCCATCCTCCTATGGTCGACACCGGACAGCAAACATTATTAGTATGAAGTATTTTAGAACAAAGAAAAGATCTGAGGGTGAGGACTGCACAGCGTGGTAAAGCAAGAAGCTCAGTGGTGGTCAAACCGGTCCAGGAGGCTGGTAAGCAGTGGCACCAATTAAGGCAGAAGAGGCTGATCAGCTCGGCAGAGAAAGGAAAGAAAAACACAGTCAGTTCTGTAAAGAGTGGCTGACCACAGATTACAGTAAAACAGAGCAGCAGAGAGTCCAGCAGGTCTAGACCTGACAGGGAAGACTAATCACCAAAGGCTTGACTGTACAAGTAAGTTTTTAGCCTAGACTTAAAAACTGAGGCTGTGTCTGATTCCCGAACATTAACAGGAAGATTATTCCAGAGCTGGGGGGCTTTGTATGAGAAAGCTCTCCCCCCGACATAACTTTATTAATTCTAGGTACCAGTGGTAAGCCAGCGCCTTGTGATCTAAGTAGGTGTGATGGTTCATAGTAGGAGAGAAGGTCACTCAGGTACTGAGGGACGAGTCCGTTTAGAGCTTTATAGGTCAGTAATAGGATTTTATAATCAATGCGAAATTTAACTGGTAACCAGTGCAGGGCTGATAAAACTGGACTAATATGGTCGAACTTTCTGGTTCTTGTGAGATCTCCGGCTGCAGCGTTCTGGACTAGCTGAAGCTTGTTGAGGCTAATGCTGGGACATCCAGACAGCAGGGCATTACAGTAATCTAGCCTTGAAGTGATGAATGCATGAACTAAGTTTTCTGCGTCTTGTAGAGATAATGCATTTCTGAATTTAGCGATATTGCGGAGATGCAGGAAGGCTGTTCTAGTGGTATTAGTTATATGTGCATCGAAGGACAGATCAGCGTCTATCACGACACCAAGATTTTTAACAGATAAGCTTGATGCAACTGAGAAATTGTTAAGTGTTAAGTTAGACAGTTTGTTTCTAGCTGATTTTGGACCAAGAAGCAGGACCTCTGTTTTATCTGAGTTAAGTAGCAGAAAATTACTTGACATCCAATCTTTTATGTCTTTGACACATTCCTCAATCTTGCTAAGTTTAATTTTATCATCCGGTTTGCTTGATATATATAACTGAGTGTCATCGGCATAGCAGTGGAAATTTATGCCGCGTTTACTGATAATGGTGCCTAATGGTAGCATATATATTGTGAATAATATAGGCCCTAAAACAGAGCCTTGTGGAACACTGGAACACCATACATTACTTTTGCAAGGACAGATGATTCGCCCTTTACATTAACAAACAACTGATAAGACAGCAACTGATAAGTCCTGTAAGATCCCTGATAGCAAGGGGATAATGGGCCACTGTTGGCAAAGCTGTTGGTCCTCTGGCGTTTTGCTCAGTGTTTTCTGGGCGACCCACCAGTGGTTAAACAGTATTAGAAAAAATGCCACGCATCATCACCTTTTCCACTCGCAGTCTGATTTATTCACTTTCCATTCTTTCCTTTCTTTAGTTATCCTTTGTGAATTAATGAAAATAATCTAGCATTAGCACAGTGTCAGCAGCAACATTTTCTATAAAATCGTTTTTATATTAGTTTATTTTCTCTCAGTTGATTGTAATATTTGTTTTAGTTTCTGAAATAAAAGCTATATGCATTTAAGATCTGTTTAAAAGAGATTAAAAACTATAGCTTAGTTAGACTTGTATGCAGGAGAGTAATCTGGGTGGACCGAGGGTGGACCAGCAGTGGCAAACAGTGTGTACCTTATCAAGATATGCTCGCTATTTGTTTTAATTCACATTTGTGTTTTATTTGGGTCGCTGTACGTTTCAGAACTGCTATTTTTGTTTTTAGCCAGGTTAGCTTGCTAACTAGCATGAACTGATGCAAAAACAAAACCACATTTGTTGTACAGTATTTTGTCTGACATGAACTTCATATGTATTTGTGTGAAATGACTGAGACAATAAAGACAGCTTTTCCTCGTGACAACAAGGAGAGAGCAATGGAGAATGAGCAGGGAGCAGAAGTGAGGAGACACATCAGCAGGAGAGCTAGGAGGAGTGAGAGAGCTGACCACTGTTCAGGTCAGGAGTGTTTCTATTTCATTTCATATGTAAATCCGTTAGCGAGAGCCCATTCATGACTAACAGCTAAATTTAGTATTAGACCACAAAACTCTGTTTTGAAGGATGCCATTTTGTGTAGTTGTACTTCAAATGAAAATCAGGCCTTTCCCTCTCCGCTCTCGGCCCTCATTAGCAAACATTAGCTTGCTCATTACAGCACATCTGGAGAGACGTGCTGCACTGGAGCCAGATACTTCCAACAAGCATAATCCCTTCCAGTTCCCTTCTTTCATTCTTGCAGAGCAGAGGAGAGGAAGACGGAAAGTGGGAGAGAGAGAAAGTTGAGTTGGGAATATGTCTGAGTTCCATATCCAGTCAATTAAGGAAACGAAGACCAGATTCAGCAGTAACTGCCCCGCTTTTCCACTATGAATAGAACTCTGTCTCAGTTGCTCTGTTGAATTAACACATTCAGATGATTTATTTGGAGAGTGGACAGTGTTTCACGGTACAGCTATTCCCCTGGTTTTCAGTGCACAACATCCTGCTGAGCATGTTACTAGATTTCACAGATCATACTGTGAACCTAGACCTGTAGGTTTGGATGAAAATTAGAGAGATTAGAGTTTGAAGAGTTTCTAAGTTCAGTTGGTTTTCTGTGAAAGCAATATCACCATTACATATTTCAATCAGAAGATATGTGTAGGTTCACTGGTGGTTTGGGATAGTAAATGAACTGACTATATTTGCTCTGTAGACATTGTTACCATGGTTCCTATCAGTCAATTACAGAAATGAAGACCAACTCAGATTTCACTCTAAAGAAATCAGAGTTGGTGGGTTTCTCCACAATGCACCATTTCACACCAACACAACCTCATGACTTTGTCAACTCACGACATCTTAACAGTTAAATTCTTCAGCAATAAATAAAAAAAAACGATAATAAACATAGATGGATTTTTTCTGAGGTCAAAAATAACAAACATTGACTGTTTGTCTAGTCCCATCTACTTTTAAAAATTGGCCACCTCACAAGGTTAGCTGTTGCAGTTTTGTGTTCCTTACAGTCACATGGTTATTTTTCTTGGGGGGGTTATATAGAATATGTGTGATAGGTATTATAATTTAGTTCAGTTTTATTGATTTTCACATACACAAGTCCATGATGCACTATATTTCCAAAGGTATTCGATCGTCTGCCTTCACACGCATATGAACTTGAGTGTCATCCCATTCTTAATCCATGTGGTTTAATATGATGTCGGCCCACCCTTTGCAGTTGTAACAGCTTCAACTCTTCTGGGAAGGCTTTCCACAAGGCTGAGGAGTGTGTTTATGGGAATTTTGACCATTCTGCCAGAAGCACATTTGTGAGGTCAGACACTGATTTTAGATGAGAAGGCCTGGCTCACAGTCTCCACTCTAATTCATCCCAAAAGTATTCTCTCAGGTTGGCTCATCCAGGTCTTTATGGACCTTGCTTTGTGCACTGGTGCGCAGTCCTGTTGGAACAGGAAGGGCCCATCCCCAAACTGTTCCCACAAAGTTGGGAGCATGAAATTGTCTAAAATCTCTTGGTCTGCTGAAGCATTGAGTTCCTTTCATTGGAATTAAGGGGTCGAGCCCAACTGCTGAAAAACAACCGTACACCATAATGCCCCCTCCACCAAACTTTACACTTGGCACAATGCAGTCAGACAAGTGCCGTTCTCCTGGCAACCACCAAACCCAGACTTGTTTGTTGGATTGCCAGATGGAGAAGTGTGATTCATCACTCTAGAGAACATGTCTCCCCACTGCTCTACAGTCCAGTGGCGGCAGCTTAACACCACTGCATTTGACGCTTTGCATTGCGCTTGTTGATGTAAGGTTTGTATGCAGCTGCTTGGCCATGGAAACTGCTGTGTTCTACTCACTGTTCTTGAGCTAATCTGAAGGCCACATGAAGTTTGGAGGTCTGTAGTGATTGAAAAGAAAGTTGGCAACCTCTGTGCACTATGCTCCTCAGCATCCGTTCAAAAGCCAGCATCTCTGATGGTGTGGGGGTGTGTTAGTGCCCATGGCATGGGTAACTTGCACATCTGTGAAGGCACCATTAATGCTGAAAGGTACATACAGGTTTTGGAGCAACATATGCTGCAATCCAAGCAACGTCTTTTTCAGGGATGTCCCTGCTTATTTCAGCAAGACAATGCCAAGCCACATTCTGCACGTGTTACAACAGCGTGGCTTCATAGGAAAAGAGTGTGGGTACTAGACTGGCCTGCCTGCAGTCCAGACCTGTCTCCCATTGAAAATGTGTGACGCATTATGAAGCACAAAATACGACAACGGAGACCCCGGACTGTTGAACAACTGAAGTTGTACATCAAGCAAGAATGGGAAAGAATTCCACCTACAAAGCTTCAACAATTAGTGTCCTCAGTTCCCAAACGCTTATTGAGTGTTGTTAAAAGGAAAGGTGATGTAACACAGTGGTAAACATGCCCCTGTCCCAACTTCTTTGGAACGTGTTGCAGGCATCAAATTCAAAATGAGTGAATATTTGCAAAAAACAAAGTTTATCCATTTGAACAGTAAATAACTTATTTTTGTAGTGTATTCAGTTGAATATAGGTTGAAAAGGATTTGCAGATCATCGTATTCTGTTTTTATTTATGTTTTACACAACGTCCCAACTTCATTGGAATTGGGGTTGTAGTACTGCACCATCATCTAACAATAAACACTAGATAGTTGTTAGACATAATTAGTTGGGCTAGGAATCTCTACACATAGGCACCTCATGATTTAGTCAACAGTACCAAGTTGTGATTAAAAAATCTTTGCACTCCTCTGCCTGATGCTTGGCATGATAACCTTAAGTTTATGTGCAGCTGCTCCAGAGCGTCTCCTTCTATTGCCAGTGCCAAGTTGTGTGTGCAACTGAACATCTGTGCTCCTAATTAGAAAGGGTGTCTGAATATCTTTGGACATGTAGTGCATCTATGTCTGAGTGTACAAAGTGACATTGTTACACAACTCAGAAAAAATGCAACCTCATAAAACCAAATACCTGCTGAAAGATGAAATTTATGTTTCCTGAGTATATATTTTGTGGTGGGGATTCAAAGTTTACAGCTTTTAAAAACGCCTTTGGCGTGTATGATCAGTGGTCATTGAGTCTCTGAGAGCACATAGCACTTGTATTACTGCATAAATCAGTGAAAAGCTTTTAACATTTCCATGACACGTGTCAGGGTGGTATCAAGTAGCTGACAAGTAAAAATGGCATTTGGAAAATACAGTAATGAGCTAAAATGTGCAGATTGTTACGTAGTTGGCAGATATTTTTATAATAATTCCATGACTCAGTGACTGAGAAACTGATAAACCCATAAAACTATTTAGTGTTATTTTTAGGGGAATGTAATAAACCCCCTTTTCGTTCCAGTTTTGAATCGTGCTCTTGCCCATTTAATGCCTTTTAGCAAATGTAGCTTGTGAAATATCCTGCAATAAAACCAGTGAAGGGAAAGCATCCTGCTGTTATAACCCTGCTGAGTGAAAAGTGCAAGAGTTTAACAGCTCAGGCGGTTTTATATGCCGCATAACTGACCCTGAGACAATTCACTGGCTAAAGAAGTGTGACAATAATTTAAATAGAACTTATCTCAGAGACTGTCTGAAAGGCCATGTTTTTCCATGTTGCGGTTTGGAGAGGACTGAGCATCACTGCTCGGTGCCAATGTTAGAAACTTAGGGAGTGCCGCACTGTTCTGCTGTGTTCATCTCTCTGCTGTTCTGTGCAAGGACAAGCACTGAGTTACTCTAAAAACGACTGTGGTATTTTCACATCCGGTACATTGGTGAAAAGGAGAGGTTTCATCACTGAGGCAAGAAATGTGGCAAGTATGTCCTTCCTGTGTGACCCTGATAAGACCGCGAGGGTGGGGAACATTAACAGCTGCATGACCTTGGTTTATTACTGATTTCTGCATCATCCAAATGGTCAACATCTAATTCACCAGCATTATGAAAAAATAGAAATATCACTAAGCTTTACATAGACATTTGCAAGGAAATATATCATTCTCTCTTTCCCTATCTGTCTCTCTGGACAGATTAGGGAGAGATAAAGAGTCTTTGTTCAGAGGGCAAAGGTGAGAGAGAGCGAGGACGGGTGAATGTTGGCTTGTACTCTGTTAGGCCTTATTTATGTCTGTTACCATGGCGATAACTGTCCTGTGACAGCAGGAGGAAGCCGTTGCCAGTATGTCTGTGGTGGGAAGGGAAGCTGATAGCGGAGGGGCGTGGCCCAGTAGTTCAAGAGCCACACCGGAGAATGCAGTAACTACTGAGTTGCCTCCAAATCTCCACTGTTGAGTCAGTTTTCTCAAAATGAACATGGGAACATTCTTGATTTGAATGTTCCATATGTAGCCTATGTGAAAGAATGCTACCATGTAAGGATACACGTGGTCATTAACAATATCATTTTTGTCATTATTTTAACACATTTTATGTCCGTGCACAAGGCCACAGCATCCCCAGCACAAACTGTGTAATTAAAACAGATATTTGTGTTTAAAAACTGAACACACTGCTTGTGTGTATATATAAAATAGATAAATACATATAATAAAAATCGCTCACTGCTTAAGTTAATGGTAACACAGAATGTATTGTCCTTATCTATTTTTTAAGAGTCTTTATAAGTTCTTGGAGTAATTTTGACTCTTAATTGTATTAAAAGCTTAAAAGCCATTGAGTCATTTGGATCCATTTGGTGCAACTGAATTACTCAGTACAGAAAGAATTATTGACTTAAGTCTTTGGAATGACAGAAATGTGACATTTATTCTGAATTAACACCGCCTGCTCTAGGCACATGGGAGCATGTGCTTTGCTAAAACTTGTTGACTATAATGCAATTTGTAGGACCCAATTTGCCTGATATGTTCCAGTACTTGTATCTGTTTAAGAGAACAAGATGCTCATTGAACGAGACTGGTGGAGAATAGAAGGGTGTGTGTATGTGTGAGCATAAAATTGTAAAACAGTTTGAGAAACAGAAAGTGACACAATGCTTCAAACGTACAACAGAATGTTTAATTACAAAAAAATGAATAGTGCTTAAAAATTACTGGTCAGACCATCATTCCTTGGTGCTTTAGCAAACTACAGTACATTCTTCCAAATAAAACCTACAAGGCTGGCTTCCTGGGCATGGATCAAGGCTAGTCCTAGACTCATTTTGAGACTAAGCTTAGGCTTAATCTGGTTCTAGGAAACCAGCCCTCAGTGGTCATAATACAAACTGGTATGATCAAAACTCAAAGGCCATGGTTTAATGTGTCCTTTGTTTTAGCAATATATAGATAAAAATGCAGTTGAACTGTGTCCTACAGCTTACGCTCCCCGACAAACACTGGTTTCTACATGGAACGAATCTGTAAGAAAGCACAGCCAACATAGACAGCACATTATCCATAGGGATTGACAGGGTTTGCACTGGTTAGAAAAACTGATAAACACTAAGGCCAGTTTTTTCTGGATGTTAGTCTTGAAGTACATCATCAGTAGAAGTTCTCCATTGCAAGTCTTTTAGCACAGAACAAGCAAAAACTAGGGAAAACTATGTGAAATGGCCTCACCTATGTCAGGAACTACTTGAATGTGTGGCTTTCAGTGCCTCCACGTCCAAACCCTAAAGAAGAGAAAGAAAGGGAGATAATGAAGTCACACTATGTTAACAAATAGTTTTCAGCTCAGTGGTGGCTGACCCACAACAGTGGAAACTCTGGTGTTCCATTTTCTGACTACGGAAGTTTGAAACAGAGACCATTTGGTAGGAACATTAACGTTGCTTTGACAACCTCTGTCAGCTGACATGAATGAAATTCCTATGATTCTTGTTGCGATAGACCTTTCAAAGTGTGGCAGGACAACCATAACTGGTTACCATTATGTAAGGAGCAGCGTGTTTGGAGAGTGGCAAAAGGTATCATAAGATAAAATTTGATAATAGACTTTGTAAATCAAGATTATCTCTATCTGTGTGCAATAAAATGCATATGGTAAAGATTTAGTGGTATTGGGTGGAAAGTGTTTCACAGCATTCAAAGTGGGTTTAAGGGGTTAATTAGGCCATAACTTCTAAACAGCTCTTTGTTTATAGTTTATAAACAACTTTGACTGAATGACACAGTGCTGTACTGCAAAACTATGATGCAGGAATGGTAAAGGTTGCCTCACCTTTGGGTCCAAAGAGTGCAGAGTAGCAGGGGTTGTTACAGTATGGCTTTCCATCGTGCTGTGAAAACACATCATTCCATTTATAGAGCATAAATTAATAATGGAGTGGGGCCAATATGTCTGTCCCAAAAAGAAACATACTGCTACTACAGACATTGTCTTGACTGCGGCCTTAATGCCAAAAGTCAACATCAGTCTTTGAGTCCAAGTATCAAGTTACTTCTTTCATGTAATCATTAAATAGTGGTATAGTTTTACCTCTGCGTGGGAGCCAGCGGACAGTGTCTTGTTGCATTTCTCACACTTCAGGCAGGGTCTGTGCCAGTCCTTACCTAGAGATGTCACTCTCTCCGCTGAAACAAAGAAAGAGAACACTGTTATTGTCCACAGATGTACAATATAAAGAGTCCTTAAAACTCCTTAAAACATCCTCTAGATTGACATCAACTAAAGAAGAAGTTTGTGAGACTGTCTCCCTACAGTTATAGCAGTGAGACTGCCTATATTTGTATTCGTGGCATGAAAGTCAAGTCAAATCAGTGCAGATCAGTGCAATGTTTTCTTTCCTCCCTTGGATAAGTCACGGTCAGGAGAACATTAGGTGGGCGTGTTTGTACAGCCAGAGACATTCCCTCAGGAATTTTCAACCTCGCCCCCTTCTCGTAAACACAGCTAAAAGAAAGTCTTTATCTGCAGGGCCACGCATGACAGATTCTAAGGGATTCTCATAAACAACCAACAGAGGACTGAACGCTTTGCGTCATGAGGCCATTTTTATTATTATAGATGCTCATACATCGTTCTTTTCTCCAGCAGAGATGTTTCAAGGGAGTTTTTTGGGCAGTCTGCATCAGCTGGATGCCAAGTGCTGTCTGTGATTGGGACCATGCTGAGAAGATACTAGAGAGTTATAGCTCCAGTAAAAAAGAATAGATGTCAAAGCTTTACATTTGAGATAACTAAAGCTTGTTAAAGGCTTTGCCATAAGTGTAGCATGTGCACTGAGCTGAAATACTCTCACCATCTGTACATTTTTTGTGAGAAATTAGGTCACATTCACATCAAAGTTAAAGCCACAACCTGTGACAAGAGTGTCTGCTGTCTGCAATGTAGTCTTGCCAAGTTATGGTTTGTATATATATGTGTGTGTGTGTGTGTGTGTGTGTGTGTGTGTGTGTGTGTGTGTGTGTGTGTGTGTGTGTGTGTTTTATTGGTGTTTGGGAAAATTTCCTCATCAGTATGATGGGTGTGATGGCTTGTATAGATGTTGTCCTGAGCATGAGTGTCCCATTTACTGCCAGTGACGCAAATCAAGGAGCAGAAGAACTTGTCCAAAGCACACATACACAATACCATGGAAAAACTCTCTGTTGAGAAAGAGACACACACAAAGGAAAATGACAGCACTGGATGGAAATTGTTCTTACATCTCCTTTCCTGAAAATAGAATAATTTGGTGCAGTGGTCACCAGCCTTTCTCCTGCAGACCTTCCTGCCAAGTTCAGCTTCAAATAAAAACTCCAAAATCCAATAAAACCATACCATCCAGTTCCTGATTAGTTGGCTGATTAGATTTGGAACTAAACTTTCTATTAAGGTAGATTTCCATGAGGTGAATTGGTGACCCGAGTTGGAGGGTAAACATTTCCCTGAAATGGTTTCTGACTTTCTCTAAAGTTTCATTTCTCATTTTTTTTGTGCTCAGTTGGAGAGCAGTTTCACGTGTTGAATCTGCAAGCATTGAGGTAAACAATATACAGTTCCTTGATTGTGCTTTGATTATACCCAAATGCTCTGGCTTTCTCCCTTGGTATTCTTATGTTTACTTTTTTGTGATGAAAAACCTCCATCAAAAATGGGCGTTGAGGAGCTGCCTATTCAACCGTTCATTCGGTTACTCTGATGCTACACGGCCACTGTGTTGAATTAACACCTGTGCTACTGAATTAATACCCAACATTTGGAATGAACACCTGCGGTGTTCAGTTAAATCCAGCTGGATCTAAAGGAACATTGTAATCATCAGTTTGGATTTTGCTGTGGATTGAGATTACTTTCCTTTCCCTCGGACCACCCTTTTTGCTTTAGCTGTGGGAGGGATGTTGAATTCCTCTAAGGGTGGATTTTTATTGTTTTTCTCCCACTGGAAGGACATAATGCTCAGCTTCCATCAGGAAACCAGTGGTAGCGTAATTGCTTCCATCTGAACATTAGAGCCTTAGTGAGTGCGAAAAGAGCAGATATTAGCACCGTGTTTAACCAATAAAAAAGGGGGTTATTCATGCACAGAAAGTAGTGGATTAAAAATGAATGTAGAATAATGTTTGTACAACCCGTACAGGCTTCCAGTACTTTATTGTTCCTGAGCTGGCTTTGGAGCTATTTTGGCTTCAAGAACTGATGAGAGTATAATAGCACCATTAGGAATACAGGTGTGTTTTTTTGTGACCTCCCAGACAGAGGGAAGCAGAAGAACTTTAATTCATTCAAACCTGCACAAATGACGGATATGAGCTATAAAATGTGGAGAAAAAGCTGACACAAATGATAAGACAGGAAAAATTCTACTTTTATACTAAAAAGAAAGACCCATTCTTTTATATGTTAACAGGGAATCAGTAATGAAACAACCAAGAGTGTTTACTTTGGCAGAAGCTGCACAGTAAATCTGCAGGGAGAGAAAAGCAAAAGAGAGAAAAGAGGATCAATTCATCCTGCTGACAGAACAGTGATATGGAGCCCAGATATACAGAGACAGACAGAGAGAGACAGACAGAGAGAGAGAGAGAGAGAGAGAGACAGACAGACAGAGAGAGACAGACAGAGAGAGAGACAGACAGACAGAGGGGGAGAGGGAGGGCTTTGTACTCTGGCCTCTCTGGAGGTTTACGCCTCTAAGGAATACCCCCTGCTCTATAACTAAAGTAAGAAACTGCTCAAGGCTGACTAAGATCAAATTGAACAGGTCACCTACTAGCTGATGTTCTTCTGATCCATTCAGGCTGGGTTTGGCAAAGGTCTGCATGCTCTACTGGGACTCGAGGGAGTTTCCAGACATATTTTTTTTTTCTGTAATCTTTTATTTTTGTCTTTATTTGATCCTTCTTTTTGACAAGCGTTTGTAATTGCAATGAGCATTCAGTCCTAGAAACTGAATTTCCTCTGTATAAAATGTCTATTTGTTTATTCATAAAACTTCCTATCCTCTAGTTCTTGGTGGAGAACATCTAAACATGTTACAAAGCACCCTCACATGCAATTTTATGTTTTCATATTGTTTACAGTTTTCTCATGCTGTTAACCTTATAGAGTTTGCTTAATCCATTTATTTGATTAACATGTACATTTGCACATAAAATATGACATATGCACGATTACCTTTCATTTACTTACTGCTGGGATTACTTTTTCCACTTATCCTCTATGCACACGGTTGCCACAATAATAAAATGTCCCAGCACTGTTTTTACCAAGAGTATGCAAATTGCCTCTAATTGTGTTTTATTCATATGAAAACAGTGTACACATTTGAATTGTTTCTAAGCACTGTGCTTTCAGTGTAACATGCACATGGGCAAGCTCAAAACGTTTCTTCAGAAGCGCCCTCCAGCCACCTTTAACTTTCCGGCACAATGGCTTTTGGTTTAACTCACTGAATTACACTACAGTATCTTTCTTTTCTAAAATTACAGTGTGATCATTTTTTAAAGAAAAGGTTGGCGATGAAGTCATTTCTTTCAGTTCCAGGTTTGCGTTCACTGAAAGCAGGAAATGAGTTCAAATGCATAGTGCACATGTCTCATCTCTGCATACTTCCTTGACACTCCCTTGTAGTGCAGTGCAAAGACTGCTGGAAGGCACTTGATCACTTTAACCGTTATTTTGAGGCAGTTTACACTTCTATGTGGCATCACAGTCACCACTCACTCTGAATTTACTCTTTATTTTCTTCATAAATTCTTTTCACTAAAATGTTTAATTTAAAGCATGGTTTCTTACCAAAGTACACTTCCTTGCTGCACTTGGGGCACTTGGGCATGGTGGCAGAGCTGCAGTAAAGTTCCTGGTCAATGGAAATCCTGTGGTCGACACACAGAGGAGCAGAGAGCAGTAGGAACTCCACTGGCCACCTGTTTTATACCGCCGAGGAAGAGGAGGAGGCACAGGCTGGGTGTGCACTGTGTGTGCATGCGCATTCATGTGTGTATGGACAGACATGTATTTAGCTCCTTGTGGGGACACATGTTCAAATTCTAATGATGGCAGACCATGAAAGTGTAGATGTTGTGGCGACATTTGGATCCTTTATTTTTTCAAAAGAGCCAGAAAAGTTCCTTTGGCCCCTGATATTAAGGTTAGAGTTGGGATAGATGCAGTACAGCAGCATTTAAATACAATCATTCAGAAGACAGGGGAAAGGACTAGGGCTCTCATGATTGCTCAGTTAAACTCAATTACTTTATTAAACTTGATTGCTTGATTCAATTATAATAAAATAGACCCTCACAATGAATTGAATGAATTTAATTAATTTTTGTAGGACAGTTTTAAATCGTCCGGTTGGCTTCCCTCACTGATTTGCTTCCCTCATTGATTTATTAATAAAAGATATTGGAAGTA
Organism: Pygocentrus nattereri; assembly: GCF_015220715.1. Lineage (NCBI taxonomy): Eukaryota > Metazoa > Chordata > Actinopteri > Characiformes > Serrasalmidae > Pygocentrus > Pygocentrus nattereri. The sequence continues at coordinate 22,870,340 of NC_051220.1, forward strand.
AATTCATTATAGATCATACTTTGCTTTAAAACTCCCAAGTCCTTTTCTTCTGACTTACAGATAAACACAAAATAAATCTTTTATGGTGCTGCTATATTCATCAAAATAATCAGTACCTCACTTGATTCCTAATATAATCTTTAAAAGGAGAAATATAAGAACAGGAATTCAAACTTATGCATGTGTTAGAGTCTTCTCTAAGTATGCAGTTGTGCTTTATATTTTCTAAACCTTTTGTAATGTTCTGTACAACCAGTTATAACTTACTGCTTGACTTCAAAAAGCCTCTTGAATATGAGGCTGTAAATTTGGACTGTTTACCATCACAGTGGGTAAAGGATGGTAGGAGCTGCTCATTAGGAGCTGCTTCAGTATCTGAGCTGAGAGGAGACATAAAAGTTTACAATGATAATTATAGCCAACTCATTCCAGTTTTACCACAGCCTAAGTTCATTTTATTATCATTGAGCTTGTTGATGTTGCAGGTGTTGCAATGAAAGACTCCAAAAAGGTAAATATTGCTTACGCGAACTTCACCAGAGGATAATTAAGCATCTTGTAGCCTGTAATCTGTTTGTTTTGGAATTTATTTGTGGGCATTTACAGCCTGTTGACTCATGCCCAGCATTAACTGCTTTCCTATTGTGTTTATATGAGGCAACTCTACCTTACCTTTTTTGTCATTATAACTTTTCGATCCTTTTAAGCCTGTTTTGTCCAGTGATGCTTGTTGTAAACAGCAGGGGTCCTTGAGCTTAAAATATAAACACATAACAAAATATAACACCCATTCTCAGATTGTTGCAACCTGCTCCTTCAGTTTTTGCTATGATAAAAACATTTTAAAACGACCGCAAAAATTGTAGAAAACACTGTGTTCAAAAACAGATATTCAGGTCTTAAATGCAGGCCCAAATTACCACAAGAGTGCTTGTCTAAGCTTACCTTGGAGAACTGAATCATTCAGCTTGTTCAAAGGCCCACTACTTCTCTTTTGATAGCACATCTGTGCTCTGCAGCACACTTGCTTAGAAGAGGTGAAAGAGAGAATTGATTAACGATGAGGACTTTATTCACTCATTGAGTGTACAGAGATTCAACTTTGTTCACGGATAGAATAGTGTTTTGTTAGAGATGAGTGAACTCTGTGCCCATTGTAAGTCACTGGAAGAAGGGATGACTCATAAGGCATGATATTCATTAGATCCTAGAGAACATGATATAAAGGAGTCATAACAGTAGTAAGCAAGTGTAATACCTGACACAGTCTGTAATGTTTAAGTGATATTTTGGTGCGCAAAAAGAACAATTGTGTTCCCGTGTTCCTGACTTTTCTGTGTGGCACTTCTATGAAAAAATCTTGATTTTGTGTATACGGATGTCCTGTTTTGTGTGCATGTGCTCACTTTGCATTAAGCAAATATTGCTGTGAAGTTCCATTGGTCTCTTCAATGTTGACTCATCCCAGAAAAGATACCAGAGCTTCAGACCAACCTGTGTTAATCAAACACACCATGGCAACCACTTGTTTTTCATGCATAGCAAAGTACATACACAAATAACACACAGACTGTGATGAATAATGAACTCACTTTATAAGTGACAGCACACCCTGATGTAACTGTTGTGGCATGTTGCTGGTCTGGTCTTGCTTGTTCTTTTGTGTTTATTTAATTGTATTATGCATATTCTTTGCTTATGCTGCTGCTTAATGTAGTCCAGCTGATGTGCAATTTCTTTCGCCCTGGTCTGGTAAAAGCATTGTTATGAAATTGATAGTTCCACTTCTAAAACGCGTTTGGCTGAAACAGTTGTAACACACTTGATATACTCACACACATGACATCTATATCAATTCAGTTCAGCTCCATACAGCGCTGTGCGGAAGTCAAAGATGACCCTTCATCATTTCCAGTCAAAATTGGCTTGAACTTCTTCATTGTTAGTGTTTAATAGAAAATTACATCTCATGTATCCAATTTTTTTCCTTTATTACAGCTTCCATTATTTTTGGAAGACCCGTTTTTTTTTTTTTTTTTTTTTCCGAATGGTTGCATTTTCATCTTCTCACAGTCTGAATTTTCGTCTTCCCACAGTCCAAGTGATTTTGAAGTCTGGCAACTTCGTTTGATTCGCAAATGTCCTTTGCTGCTCAGTAAGAGCTTTTTGACAGCTACACATCTTTCAGAATCATAGTGTTGAGCCCATTTTCAGAAGCCCCTTTTTCTCTGTACCTTTAGTGTTTTTTGAGCTTTTTTGAGTTTTGGAAATTCATTTCTTTCTCACTTTTTTGACCTTCTGTTCTATGTGCTGTGTGGGAAAGTTCTGCTGAATAATCTTTGATCATTAAACTGCTTGATAACCTTAGCCTACCCGTAACAAATTAGACTGCTTGATGGAAGCATTCATTATAGAAAATAACTGTAGTAGTAGTTTTCGTAATAGAAGTAGTAGTAGATTTTGTAATAGTCTATAAGTACAACTTATATAACAAATTATGTTATGTTGTTCTAGTACTGAGTTATAGCAATTTATAGTACTTTTGTAGTATTTTATAGTGTGTTGCAGTAATTCTCCAAATTGGCTGTTAATTGTAAGAGTTCTTTTTAATAAGAGATTGTTTGTTTGTTTGTTTGTTATAATATTAATTCATAATAAATAATGTATTGATCTATTTTTTTAAACCTTATGTCTAATAACACTCAATAATCATAGTAATGTCACCCCAGACACAGGCACACAGACCTTGGCTTTTTCTTTATAGTATAATCAAGCCAACGTTGGAAAAGAACAATGGGCCTCAATCGCCAAATGTTCTTAAGAAGAAATTCTTTAAACCCACTTACATCGTTTTTGAGAAGACTCTGATGTTCACCAGTGTTTTCTTATTTGGAACTTATTCTTATGTAAGAACAGAATCTATGCACACACAAGAGCACAAAGGTCCAAACAATTCTGCGGTTTAAGAACATGTCATGATTCTGACTCTTTCTTAGGTACTTTCTCAAGAACAAATTGAAGAGAGAGCTTAGAATGATATTGGTGAATGAGGCCTAATGTCTTACATAACACAGCAAAACTGTGTTAAAAACTGTTCTAGGAGGCCTTGACCAGTTTTTTTGTTTTGTTTTGATTTAAAGTCGTCATGACATTGTAAAATAAGACATTTAACCAAATGTAATACCAAATATCAGTCAAGTTGTTTATTATTTGCAAAAATAACATAATTTGTATATTGTGCTTGTTGATTGTGCTGGCAAAATGCTAGCTAGTTATGTTAATATTTTTAGTGCAAGTGCAACGTGTAAAACGTTTTTTTTCAGTCATGTGGAACTCCTCCATCATGGATGAATGGTACTCTTATATTGAGAACCCTGTGAAAACGAAGCATAAACTGGAGTGAAGATACCACAGCAGTGAGTACTGTGTGTGCTGTGCTTCACATACATGACACTTAACTGCTCTGTGTTGTTTCCTCAGAGATCTTCTCAAGTGAAGCTTTGAAACCCAACAGTTTACATCGTCACATGGAAACTAAACACAGTGACTATGTATCCAACTCAATTGAGCCTGAACTCTGTTTGCAGCTTTCCTCTCTTCAGCCTGATATCCTGCCCTCAGTAGCTACTAAACAAGTCAGCTCTCATTAGGTCATTAGAGACCGAACAAATGACCAGATCAGTTAAATCTTCTTGTGGGCAACGGACATTTTTGTGGCCATTCATTTGGGCTGTGAGTTGCAAAAGCTTGAGAACCCCTGGGCTAGGTCATGTTCTTTGTTTATAGTTTAATTATCTAAATGAGTCATTGGCACTAAAACTTATATCCACTACAAAAATTAGTTTCAGATGTCTGTGTGTGGCTTTAACACTGGCACATTTGAGTGCAGGTGAGATGGATCAGTCTAAATCATGTTTCCCACAGCATCTCTGTCATGCGCCTGATTTCCATCTCCATCTCATCCTCATGGGTGTGTCTCCATAAAACACACAGCCTTTGTTTCATCTCCACCTCAAGCATAGGTCACCTTTTGTACCTTCTAATTACGTTACTGGATCCTGTGTGCACCTCCATGCTTTAGACGCTGTGAGGTTTACCATCAAAGATTCTCCACTAAGCTTCATTTCCTCCTGCTGTTGACGGCAGGTCCAGGAGACCATCTGGCTTCATAATGTTTTTCTTTGCCTCCCTGTCTCCTCCTTCACTGTTATCATGGCTGCATAGCCCCCTTAACACCAGCAGGATTATCTGATCTCAGCACCCGCAGGCCCTTCTCATTTTTGATTAGGTGCCAACCTCCTGCTACTGCAGACATGGTGCAGGTGTGAATGGTGTCGGGTAATTGTATTTTGTGGACAAGACAAGACAAAGTGAGACAAGATATAGCCAGGGCAAGCCAAAATTGCAGGATAGATATGTAGTGCCATACAGTACTGATATCTAAATCCTTAGTACAGTCAAACTCTGAGCAGGGCGACTATAAGGGACCCATTCTTTTTACAGTATTATATTCATCTATAGTTGTACACAAATGTTTGGGGGCTTTTAGTCAAAATATTTATACACAGACAAAAAATGTATATACTTCTGGACATTTTAATGCACAAGCACAAACAAAACATGTGACCCGTACAAAAGATATGGCACATTTATATTTTATTATGTTATAATTTTATGTTAAACTCAGCAGCTAAATAAAAATGGTGTTGTCAAATTAGCAGAAAATGCTGTATGTATTTATGTTTGTGCATTTGTATTTATTTTTCATATTTACATATTTTCAATCAACAAAACATATGTGCTTTTAAATGTCATTTACTGCAATTTATCTGCCTTAATGTTCAGAATCTTAAGCTGCCACACGCTATTGCAAATATCACAAATAAACGCAAGTTTACAGTCTGAAAGATGTGCATGAAAATCCCTTGACATAAGAACAAGTAGGAAACCTTTTTGATTCCAGAGTTTCCAACTTTTTACAGACCCTTTTTTGTTTTATCATGGCTGAAGAAACATTTTAGTGGTCAATAATAGGCCCTTTTTTTAAAAACTTACTTTTAGTCTTAAACATTTGCTTATACCTCAAACTGTTGGTTGCGTTATGAACATTTTTACATTAGGGAGAAAAGGTTATCTAGCCTGAATGTTACTAACGTAGATGAGGTTACTTAAGTAGCTAGCCATGTTTTTGAGTACAGTGCACTTTTTCGTTGTTTTGCAGTGTTCATTTGGAAGCTTGTGAGACATTTTAAATCATAAACTTGAGTAACAAGGGACTTGTATTTATTGCTTTGTAAGCCATTCGAGTATAGTTTCCTAGTGGTAAAGTCAGAAATTTCTGTCTTTGGGACTTCATTTAAGTAACAAGGGACTTTGTTAGCCATTCAAGTACAGTTTCCTTGTGGTAAAGTGAGTAAATTCATGACTTCAGGAATTCACAGAGACTGTTATTACCACTATAAAAGTGGAAGTAGGACCATCCAGTGATCACATGAAGGCAGACTTATTGGATGTTTTTTTATGAGCAGGATATTTGTGGGTGTGGATGATGGATATGGGTGTAGAATGAAGAGAACAATGTAAACAAACACAGATGCCTTTGATTAGGTAATCTGGAACAACAGACAGTGAGAGAGCTGAAGTCATCACTTCTGTGTGGTTAGCTGTGGGGTGGATTTGCTGGGAATAAGGGTGGCTCAGGTGAGCTGAATGGAGCCAGGTCTTGTGGACTGGATGTTACAAAAACAGATGTTAGAGAATGACAAGCCATTGAGTTAAAGATGAGGAAGGTCTTGCACATACAGCCACACAACGACAGGGAGATATCTTCGGTGCTTCAGTGCTTCCAGCTATTTTATCACAAAGACAGCAGTGCTGTTACATCATATGAAAAGGACAGAGTGTAGTATGATGTTACAGCTGTGGCATTTCTGGTGTTAAAAGTTACATTCTTTAAGACCTGGGCTGTCAGTCAGAGCCTTCAATTACATCTTGCTAGCATTACGACTTCCTTCATAAGTTCAACCATATTTGCTAGTATCTCTTACAAAGGAGTAGTTCTTGTCTGTTTCTTCTGTCCTTTGGTGACACACAGACAATATGTATGCTTATTGCTGATGTTGGCAGTGGGTTAGTAATTGAGAAATGGGGAGATTATGCTGCTCCGGCTCCCTCCTGTTCTCTGCCCTAGTCTGTTCAGAGTTGCTGCATGGTGTGACCATAACAACAGAGCCAAAAGCATGTAAAGGGGCTATATGTGTTAGACAGGATAATGGGGCTTTTCCTCTCAGACTCTGTTATTATTGGCAATGATACAGACTACATGTCTTGGACGCAAATGTTAAGTCTGCTTAAGGACGAGGCTTCAGGGTAACACGCCATGGTGTAGATGTTTGTTTTGGATTACTATGTCAGAGCACTGCAGCACCGGCGAGGTACAGTGAAACCATTAAAAGGGAGACTATTGCATGTGTATTTCTAAAATAGTTTCCTACTTTTGCCATGTGAATAAAATAAGTATTCCATATACCGTGAGCAACTGCTGTAATCGCACAGCAAATATTCACAGTAACAACTTACAGTACATTATTGTATTTTGCCTTAAAGTCTGTCAGTTTTGAACAGTTTACTGTATTAACACACAAACACAGTTTCATGAACAGAAGATTTAATGGTTATGTAAAGTTTAAATGCATAAGCCATGATAGAAAAATAACTGACCATGAAGTAGATTTGTTGGCCCAAATATATGAGGTGGACGACTGGGTAGTGCTGTAGTTATCTGTAGAGTGTGATCATCAATGCCTTCACAAGTCAGTCTAATGATGCTTGGGCTCTCTGGGTTGGGGAACCTGTACTGTAAAAGCATTGGTAATTTTTTAAGTACTTGAAACCTGTAAAAAGTAATTTCTATAATTTATTATCATTTTAATGACATCTATTGATATATTGTACTATGTAGTATATGACTTAGTGTGCTAGTTTATATGCTGTACTATTTACATGTTGTACTGTAGCTTGGATGAGAAGTGGGCTCTATTCCAGCTTATATCAATTTAAATTCTTCCTAAGATGTGCGCTTTGCTATAACCTTTATACTGGTATGCCACAAAAAAGTGGAGATAATGAAGCGTACATACATTGGAAAACATACCAACATTTTCTCTTTTAGCTGAATGGCTGAGTCAGGATTGTTTCATTGAAAATGAAAATGCAGTGGTTCGTCATCTCCTGATGAGAAGGCATTTGCAGTCCACTTTGTTTGCAAGGCAGAGTACATAAGACAGTAATATGGAAGGAACAAACTTTGCCTTGGGCTTAGCCCTTAGCTTTGCATGTGCACTGGACTGTCTGCCATGTCCCTTTTCTAATAGTGAAGGGACAGCCCATTAAAATAAGGCACTATCAACCTTTAAACATAGGCTTTCTTAAGCATCTAACACAGTTTTATTTGAAAAAAATATACATGTATGAATCCAATTTACCATGATACACACAAACTGTACTGTGATGTACATTTTTGGCCATACCACCTACTACTAGTGTGTCATCTGTAATCTTTAGCTGCAAAAACACACGTATTAGATGTATTAGATCAGATACAGAAGCATAACAGTGTGTTTACAATAATTACTTTAATGTTGTAATTTAGAGTAAACATCTGACAGTATAATGCTGTATATTTACAGTGATTTCCTGGCAAAACGGTTGCCATTACTTAAAGTATTCTTTTTTTTTTTATAACATAAAGGTAGATTTGTGTGTGGGTGTGCCTGCATTTACACACGTTTGCATGCATGTGTGTTTATGTATGTGTACTTGTTTTGCTTTTTGCATGCACATGTTCATTTTTGCATGTGGTGACATTGCAGTGTTCCTTCACATTTCCATTTTTGCCTCTCTGCTGTTGATGCATCACTGGTGTGTTGACTGTAGGACTGTCAAAAGAAACAACACATTCTGCATGGAAAAGTTCCAATACTTGGTTACTACAGAAAGTCTTCCGATCTGTCCATGAGGCCCCAAAGCAATATCCGAATTCTGATATGTTCCAGGTCTGAACACAATTGAGCCGGAAAAGTACTGGTAACAAACATGTGGACCGACTGGAGGTCTTTAAAGATTGGACCGAGAATTTACTGTTAGATTAAGCTATGACAAGTGACAGAGAACACAACCATGGTCATTGCTGAAATTCACAGGAGAGCAGAGATGTTATATTATTAGCCTGTTTAGAAACGACTACAAAAGTTAGTGTTAATGATACTCATTTTTGTTTGTAGCAACCCATTAGGAGCCTTTTTAAGAAGAGATAACGTGTAAGGTTCATTATGTACTGTATTATTGCCATAGTATTTTTGGTCCTGTTACCTACTGCCTTTACTCCTACCTGGGCCTCTAGCAACCGCTAGTATTTCAGTATGCTTTGCTTCCATTTACACACAGGTGAAAATGTGTTAAGATGCAGATTATTCTCCAGCAGTTCTAGAAGCCAGGCTTTAAGAAGGATTTACTTTAGCTGTCACTGTCACTGGACCAGTTGTGCTCACTGCAATTACTCTAAACTACAAGTCATTACAAGTCTGAGATATTGCTTAACACCCTGTTATTAGGAAATGGCTCCCCTATCACACCCTGGTGCATGTTATTTGACTTGTGATTGTTCTCAATGTGAGAACACAGTTCACATGATTTCAGATTTGTTTGAAGTGATTTTATACCCATTTATGTGTACATCTGAGTGTGAACATGTATTTAGTGCTTTGTGGGGACCAAATTGTCTCCATGTTGGAGTCAGCACATTTTATGACATTGTAGGGACATTTAGTGGATCTCCATGAAAATAGTTTATTTTTTAATGTTTTTTGAAAAGGGCAAACTTTTAGTTTTGTTTTATTATTAATTTGATTATATTATTATTATTATTATTATTATTACTATTATGATAAAAAAGGCTAAGATGTAATGTCATTTAACTACAGTAATACAGCTGTCAGTGGAAATGTCCCACAGCAATAGGAATTCAAAATTCTTTTATGTCTTGTGTAAGTAAATAAGTGGTCTGAAACACTGTAACGTATGCTTCTCTGATGTGTTCTGTTACACTTTAGTAGAGCATGTTTATTTTCATTCTTTCCTCTAAATAAGGGTAATCTGTGTATTTTAGGAAATTGTGGGAAGGAACTTGCGCAGGCATGTTTCATACAGGATCATTTATATCAGTTTATGAAATCAGTTCAGAAAAGACTTTCAAAACATAATAATCTGTCTCCACCATATGCAAACGATCATCATTAAGGATGGTTTCTTGTGAGCACTCTACTGACTGGCAAACAACTATTCTCCCCAAAAATAAAACAAGCAAACGCAGATTAGTAAGAACGTTTCCTTAGCAACCCATAATTATTTGTTTGGGGTTGCTTCCTGTGCCATGGTAACAAGAAGTGAACATTAAAAAAATAAAAGAAAACAGGAAGTGAAAAGCTGTCATGATTTTATGTGTATTTTCCGGTACTTGCTGTGCAAGAAAGCCAGCTTAAGACAGTTTCAGTTTCATAAATATCCTCACAAGCTCTAGTGGTAGTTTTTACACATGAGCAAGTTTATGTTGTGTCATAAAGCATACTTGGTTGATGCGCTACAAAAGGTTTGAAGAAATCAGAATAAATAGTGGAATTTAAGTATTTAGTGAGACTTTCTTCACAGTATTGCTGTAAATAACTGCTTAGAGTAGCAATGAAATGTCTTCACTGATTATCCAGACGTATAGAACAGCTAACTGACAGCCGGGATTGGCTCCGTCACACTCCTGTGCCCCAGAAGGATAAGCGGTTTCAGAAAGTAAGTGTGTGTGTGTGTGTGTGTGGGTATGTATTTGCTTTAACAATTTGTGCTATCACTTTACACCTTAGTATAACCAATTCAACCTTTTAACCTTTTGATGGATGGATGGATGGACAGAGATTGATTGATTGATTGATTTCAATAAACTTTGGCACAATTGCTGACAGGATAATTGGGGGTAGCTAGAAAAGTCCTAAAACTCCTAATTCTAAAGAGTGAAGGTAAAGGTAAAAAAAACTGTGTGTGAGGCTGTGTTAACTCATTTTCACTGGGAAAATCAACAAAATGTAATCTGGGCAGGGTGCCCGAACGTTTGCATAGATAGAAATAAAGAACGACAGAAAGACAGACACCAAAGGAAATTGATTTATACCACCAACAAAAAAAATAAGTGTGCTAATCATGTAGATGTTGTAGGAGTATGCTTGAATCTTATATTTACATTTAAAGTTACTTATCATTATATAGTCATATACATATTAAATGTATCTAAGGACATTTCCTGGAGTGATGGGCCTAATTGGCAGAATAGCACTGTATTTAACTAAAGTACACTTAATTGCAGACTTTGCATGGAAACGGTGCTCACTGAACCTTCTGAAGGTTGAACAGTTTTAAGATTGAATGTTAAAACATAAAACATTTTAAGGAATAAAATAATTTATTATTTAGTTTCAGTTGCAAACAGAGAGTACCTCAGTACTATTAGCTCCTGCCCCGATGCGGTATCTTCGTATTTTTCCTGAATAAATCATACTACACTGGAAAGAGACACTTATAATTTGTGGCTAGTTTCGCACATATTTCACCTGGCTCCTTGATTGTCATTTCAGTATAGTTTCAGCTGCAGCCAGGCTCATCCTCCTACATGAAAATTCCACATGTTGAAAGAACATGTCATCTGAGTCTGAAGAAACACCCCACAGAAATGACATAGTGATGGCAGCTCCTGGATGGACTCCATACAGGGAGAGTGCTCTGTTAGCTGTAAGGTTCAGTGGTATAAAGGCACCACCCATTTATAATTCCTGATGTAATGCTAGATTTATTCTGGTGCTAGTGAGGTTGCATAACCAGAGAGATAAGTGGTGGAGCTTCCTTTAAGAACAGTTTAAGGAGCGGTCACCTTTTGTCAGCTTTACTCAACCACAATGACATCATTGCTGTCTGTGAACAAAAAGTAATTCTTTCAGTGCTGACAGTACAAATCGCTCACATATTTTCATCCTTTCATTCACTAACTCCAAAACACACAACACACTGTCACAGGTTTAGCTGTGAATACTGAAGGATGTTTTCTACCACAATAAGACATAATCATCAAAACATGTAATGTATCCATTACATTAACTGTGTTAATCTTTTCCTAATGTTGGTGTGTAAGGTAATAAAAGACAGGTTCATGTTTCATGGATCATTGCTGTTTGGACAAGCATCATATTTCCATCTAAAGCTGCCCTTTATGTTGTGTGAACACTGAACAGACCAATAGAAATGGTCCAAAGTCACTTGGGATGAAATCTCTTTACATTGAACTAAAACCGATTGATTACTTGATTGCAGAGAGTGTGTTTCTTAATGCTCTTAATGTTTGGAGAGGGGTCGTGGGGCTACAGTGTTTACTATTTAATGATTTGTTAGGGAGAAAAACATCAACACAAGACATACTTCTATTTTGGTTGTAAACATAAAGAGTTTCCTAATCTGTTAAGGAAACCCTGATGGAGAAGCGGCTTATAAAATGGATGGATGGATGGATGGAAGTTTAAAAAAAGTCTTACCCCGTGGGATTGCAGTTTGAACTAATTCAAAAGAATGGTCTGTATATACAGTTGGGAGCAAAAGTCTGTGACCACATTGAAAATCCACAATTTTTAAAATCAAAGCTAAAATTAAACAACATAAAGTTGTAGATTTTTCACTGTTTCTATGTCATTATTTACATTTGTGATATTAACCTTTATAACGCCTTTGTACAAAAAGTTCTTTTTTTCTGCATGCACTGCTCAAGGGTGACAAACCAAATACTAAGAAGAAGAAATAATGAAATTCTTATACATATTTAAAAGATTCTGCTTTTCATTTAAATTGTATGGATGATAACATAATTTGCAATGAAAAAAAATTCATTAAAGTAGAGAGGTCTACAAAATAGGAGAATTTTTACTAGTGCTCTCAGATTTTTGGACTCCTCTGTACATACTATACTTACATTTTTTGCCAACATTGACTTTATTGATTTTAACAAATTGTAATGTTTACCAAATTTGTGTATTGTTGACCATGTGCATTCCTTCATGGCCATAATTTACCTATCTTCTAAAGGCTACTACCAACATGATAATGCCCTGTCACAAAGCAAAAGTCATCTCAAACTGGTTTCATGAATATGGCAATTAGTTCAGTGTTCTTCAGGGGCCTTCACAGTCATCAGAGGTGAATCCTGGAGACCTTTGGGAAGTGATAGAATGGGAGATTCACAGCATTAAAGAGTGCCTGAAAAGTCTGCATGAATTGCATGATGCAATCTTGTCAACCTGGACCAGAATCACATAGTTTACAACATCTTGTGAAATCCAGTCCACATAGAATTGATCCTGCATTTTTTGTTAATACAAACTTTCTATTTGAGTTTAAATCAACTTAAGACAAGCATAATGCTTACTTTATAACAACAAATACATTTTATACAGTGTATTTATCATGATTAACAAAAGGTTAATGGTGAAGCCTCAGGCTGTTGTCCTGGGCCGATTCTACAGTGCTGAATTTCTGTATTTTGATGGAATGACGCCATATGTTGAGCCTCAGGGTGGAAATTGGTCAAAAGGGCTGCGGCCACTAAAGGGTGGTAAAAGATGAGATCAGACTTAATGTGATGTAAGCTTGGATAGGGCCTTTTGCTCTTTGTTCTTAAATATGTGGAGGCACTGATTTCTTGCCTACTGGACATACTCAATTTTCCAACTATTTTTCAGTGCCAACTTTCCAGCCCTTCTCTACCAGTCTCACTGCCTCCACTTCAGTTCACATGCTGTGATTCAGATGGGAGTTGGTTTACTCCTACATTATAGCTCAAGGTTATTCTAACATATATAAAAATAACTTCAACAGGGCATCCAGGCATTGAGTGTGTAGCCTGGCATTTTTTTCTGCAGGAACAGAGGTCATGGAGTGACTGCAATCTTTGAATCTTTAATATTATATTTAGCAGACTTGCTCTGAAATTTTAATAAGCCTTGTCTTGTTTAATATTGCACTTAAGCCGCTTAAGTACTGCAATCATCCACTCTTGCTAAACCACCATAAACCAGCAGCATTACAAATCAGACTCAGGATTAGTGCACACCATAAGATATTACACATATGCGTAGTTCTCTTTAGCTCATTCATAACCCACACATGGTATAGATCAACACGTAATCAACATAAATGTAGGTTTTCTGGTGTATTATAGGGATTTGGACTTTGGTTTGGCTTTTTTTTTGCACTGTGCTTAAATTGAGCTTCCAATGTGGCTGCATTTGAATGGAGAGACAGTATTTAAGTGAATTAGAGGCAGTCTGAAGTAGGTCCATCGCTGCAGTGAAAGGGCTCTGACGCTGAGTTATGTCACAATGGAGGAACAAGCTGGTCAGGAGCAGAATGGACAGGAAAAGACTGCAACAGATGGGAGCCCATTATATTGCATTACACTGACTATGGTGTACCCCGATTATTGTTGTACAAGATCCTTACAGTGTAAGATTTAGGGTTAAATGTTGTGAATTATAGTGGAGCCTTGTATATAAGAGTGAGAGCACTTGCTGTGCTCCAAATAGCTTAATCCCAGGCCCTGTAACCCTTTTTCGTTCTACTTTGCCTGATTTGTATGCTTTACCAAGCTTCTTTTATGTGGAAAATATGCTGTTAGGGAAATATGTGAGACAGCAGGAAAGGAGGCTGCGTATCAGTGTTTCTAGACGAAGGCTGGAGAAGCAATCATTCTCTTCTCTTTGGCCCAGGTCTAGCATTGTGCAGCATCAACAGATCCTGCCAGCACAGTTCTAAGCACAGGCAAATTTTTCAGGTGTAGATTTTTAGCATTTTAACAATTCACTTCCATCAAATTAACATATCCTTATAAACAAACAAATAAATACATATTTGACTGCAGTCCGCATGTGGTAAATTCAGTTGATTGGACATGATTTGGAAAGACACACCTTTCTGTACAAGGTGTTACAGCTGCATTTGCATATCAGAGTAAAAACCAAGCCATGAGGAGGAAAGTACGGCCTGTAGAGCTCAGAGACAGGATTGTGTGGAAGCACAGATCTTGAGAAGGTTACAAAAAAATCTGCTGCACTGAAAGTTCCAAAGAGCACAGTGGCCTCCACTGTTAGCTAATTGAAATAGCTAAATTGTCAAAACAGCAGAGGAGTCTGGATAATTTGGAGTTTACAATGTACATTTTTTCTCATATAATGTTTTGAAAATAAAAAAGCAGCAATTATGACAGCAGCAGTATGTGTTGAAATTTGATATATGAATAAATTCACTGCGCTTGCAAGCTCAGCCTGGGAAAGCAAGCTATCAAATAGCAAGGAGAAATTAAAGCCCATGTTTAAGACTATTTAAGCACATTGTTGAAGTTCAGACTGATATTGACTAATGCTAAGCATAACATGTGCATGTTACATAATCAGTCTTCATCAGCCAGTCATCAAATATAATGCTAGTGGTCTGTTGTTAATGCTGTTGTTCCTATAAAACTGCCCATGGCATTTTTGCCCATGGTGCAGTGGAGTGCTGAATGTATTTATGGTACAGTAATTAGAATTCACTATGGTCTCTCAAATCAGAGCAGCTGATCTCAAGATCTATTTTCTGTATGTGTCATTAAAGCTCCTTGGCAGTTCTTATTAAGCCTTCAAGTTGACACTCCACAGACCACTTGGGTTCACGTTCAGTTGTATGTGTTCATTTTCCTCTGCGGTAGTGCTGTACGTAACCATATTTCTGGTACTTTGGTTTCCTTTGCACATGGAAATCATTTTATTTCAAGAGTTTTTTTTTAATGCATCTGTTTGATGTGGCCTTGGCTGAAGATGGAGGTTGTGCAGTGGTCATGAGTTTTTAGGCTCAAAAGAACTTGGACACAGACAAAGCAGTGGACCTGCTAAAACTCTGGAGTATAGCAGGAGGTTTTGGGCTAAATTGATGGAGAAAAGGGCCCAAACTTCTTTTGGTGTTTATTACAAAAGTTGTTATGTGTAACATTCAATATGCTTCTTAGACATCAGGCTTCCTGCAAATACAAAAATGCTGTTAGTTTTCCACGGTTTTGAAGCCATTTTAACCAATTTAAAGCCAATTTACCTATTTTTAAGACTTGTAATCTTGACATTTTTCAAGTAACCAATGTCTTTGCAGTGGTTACAATGAATAGACTTTTTAATTATAAACAAGATTCACAAATTTGAGGATACACGAGGAACGATACAAGACAGGGATAGACATTTTCTAATGAGTAGATCTGAAGCAGTTTGCTGTCCACAGTTTTAGTGCAATCTAGCATTTATCATGTGTTTCAGTTGCGTCTTCAGGATTCAGTAAGGAGGTGCTAATCACATTTCAGCCTAGCAGGAGTTCACAGTATCCAGCCTTTCAATTTTTAAGGGAGACCACATTTACCACCATTTGTAATGTCTCTGTATTGAAGTGGTCATTCTTCTGCATTTTGGCCATTATGAACAGGAAATTAGAGATTTAAAATGCCTGCAGTATGATATGAAATGATACTGAAGGTATTAAAATACTCTGGTATGCTGGACGTCTGAGAATTCACTCGTCTCCATGGAAACCATCTCTCTCAAAAACAAATAAACGTTGATTTGCTCTCCAGACAAGAAAAGGAAAGCTCAGGGAAAATTTTCCCAAGCGACAGAGTTGGATCGGAGGGCTCCTGTGGTAGGTTTATATGGGAACGCTTTCAGACCACTGAAGAATGTAGCTCTGTGAAATAGTAGCGGATCTGCAGCTGTAGGAACTTGAGGATATTGCACACAAAGCCCATTTAGTCATCACCTATTTTATGTATTTTTTTTCTCTGATGTTCCTCTTTCACTTGCACAGAGTACTAAGATAAAGCAGGGGTTCCCTGGTCCTAGAGCAACCTTTCCTTGCATGTTTTAATTTTTTTTAGCCTGTTGAAATCAGGAGTGCTACAGTATTTTCTGTGCCCTCTATAAATACAGCCTTTGTTGGGCTGATTAGAAAATTTTAAATTATACATGTACCTGACCCCTGGGCACCAGTTTTCCACCACCTCTTGTGGCTGTCATCGGTGCTCATGGGTCGGGCACCTGGCCTAGTACACCAAAGCAAACTTTCTAGTTCAGGCACCTGAGGGCCCCCTCCACCTACTGATTGACCAGGCATGCCTGGGCCTGGCAAGTGTTCATGTCGCTGCTTTGTGTGAGGATCTCATAAATCAGACAACTAGAATCCCAAGAGTTTGGAGACAGAAGCAAAATTTTTATTCTAAACCAAAGTTCAAATGTCCTAAATGGAAGACATGAACAAAAGTGTGGATGTGAAAGATGTGAATTAACCCTTGTTTTTTGTTCACTGCTTTGCAAAGGATTTACTGTTTATACGTCATATTGACCCATGCTGTCTTTACCAGGATAGAAGCCATAGAATGAAAAACACAGGTGAATTCTAACATGCAGTAAGTCTGCCAGCTTTTTGTAAATGGATGACCTGAATAAATTCTTTAATGGGAAACACACGCTGTTGTATGTATACACTTTACAACCCAAAAAAGTTGACACACTATACAAAATGTAAATAAAACCAGAATGTAATGATGCAAATCATTTAAACCCTATATTTAATTTAAAAAGTACAAAGACAACATATCAATGAGCTCAGGCCCAGAGAAGGTGGCAGCATTTCTGAATCCTATTTGTATAGATGGTTTCAGCTTGGTGTGGTAGAACTTTAGAACTTTATTTGCATTTGTGGCCATAGCAACAAACTGTGTTCACAGGCGATGGTGTTCCTGAGCCCACGCAGTGATTTCCTCTACAGAATCATGTCTGTTTTAATGTAGTGCCACTGAAGGGCCCAAAGATCACAGCCAGAAAATATTGGCCTTTGGCCTTGTCCATTGCATACATAGATTTCTCAGGATCCTCTGAAACTTTGTCATACTTTGTACCATAAACGGTGAAAACTTTGCTATTTGACTTTTTGTCTGCATTCTTTCACAGAGTGGTGAACTACTCCCCACCTTTGCATCGGAAAGACTCTCTCAATCATGTTACTGACCTGTTGTCAATTAACCTAATTAGTTCTGAGATGTTCATCCAGGTGTTTGTTTTTTTAGCATTACACTACTTCAACAGTCTTTTGTTGCCCCTGTCCCAACGTTGCTGGCATCAAATTTAAAATGGGCATGTCTTTTTCTAAAAGCGATAACATTTCTCAGTTACATTTGATGTGCTGCCTTTGTACTATTTTCAGTTAAATATAAGATTTAAATGATGTTTTTATTTGCATTTTGCAGTTTCCCAGTTTCCTTGGAAATAGGGTGATGCACTGCACATGCTGTAATTATCAAACGAGTACGCTAGCTCAAATGCTTTCCTAGAATGGCACCTAGAATGAAATGTGACAAGTGCTAGCCCTCATGGTCATTTCCACTGTTTCCTCATGATCAAGAAAAACACCTTTATATGCAGGACAGTGGTAGCCAGGACAGATAAGGCATGGATATTTAAAGACACTAGTGTAAAGCAACAGTGGAAAATCATGGTCTTCATTGTTTATATTTTGCTATATTTATTTGTCTTGGTTCTAATTTACTGTTGCTTCAGGTATTACTGCTCCTCAGACAACATTTTCTCTGCATTCATCTTTTTTGTCCTCATCTCTGTCTCTCTTGAATGGACCAGTGGGTGAAGCATGGAGAGATGCTGACGTCACTGGGTGTTGCCTCTTTGGCTTCTGCATTTCTGCTAGTTTGGTCCTTCTGGTGAACACCGAATATTCATCTAAGTTAAGAGCACAGCAACAAATACAGAAGCCATTAAAACAAACCGCATATTCACTCTGTCATATATCTTAATCCAGTGTATGCTTAACACATGTGCTCTAAAAACAAAATGACTGTGGTCCCTGAGGAATGGAACAGATGAAGAGGGGAAAATACAGAGGAAAATGGGGTCTGGGTTAGATTAATTATGGGAAGGCAGCCCAGATTAAATGCCACAATGGGGTGGCTGGAAATATACACATGCACGCAGGAAGTGCAGTGAAAAAAGTAAGGAAAAGACCACAGAGACATGAGGAAGAGCTGGTAATGTCACATAAGCAGGCTTTGTTGCAAATCGTAATGGCCTAGTAAAATGTAAAACTGGAAATAACCAGAGACTTTAGAACCAATAACCCAATGTTGTTAAGTGCTGATTCAACTATTCATTACTTCCTCACTGGAGTTACTATGGTGTATACACTCCAGACATTGCATTTCTAATCACTTACTGTCTTGCTGGTGGGTTGAGGGGAGCTATCCAACACACCCCTCCATCACCCCAGCCAACGTGAACAGTGGAAACTGTTTCATTTCCCCAGATCATGAGTATTAACTACATTAGAATCCCAAGCAGACAGATAATCAGAAGAACAGAACAGCAGATGAATAGCTCTCCTGTTTGGCTTGGCAGGGGCATTCAGTGGAGCCGTGTTGCAGGCACATCTCAGACTTGTCTGATCTATGATGCGAGTCCCTGGACTGAAGGAAGCAGAGCCCAGGTCTGTGTTTATCTTTGTTTACCTATCCCAGCCTAGTTGATCCAGTCCAGTCACTGACACACAGATGCCAGATGATAAGATGATGAAACACCTGGTTCCTGTTAGATACAGTCATCGTGGAGAGCCCCTTGTCTGTTTTCTATATCTAGGTTCTTGAGGCATGCGTGATGGTGAGAGGAGTTTAATGGAAGCTGAGCCCAGGAGGGAAGAGAAGAAGCAGGGACTTGCTGAATCAAATTAATGATTAAAGCTGTGGTTCAGCCAAAAAGCAGATCTACACAATCTTTTCTTCCCTTTCCCCAAATGTAGACAATCTGCCAACATTTATTCAGTGTACAGAGTTTGCTTTAGTTTTGAATTATTGCTACGAGGTTAATGTAGCTAAAAATAATGGATGCCTAAAACCACCAGGGTACTGTTTGCCAAATGAATCACATACTTGCATTAAATCACATCAAATTGTTAAGTAATCTCAAACAGACTTACCTATGTGAGTTCTGACACTGCGGTATCTTTAAAAATGGACTGAAGTACATACCATACCTAAAACCAGTAGCAGCAGCCATCTTGATGCCTGACTCTTGTTCAGTGTTATTGATAACAGTATGTCGAACCACTTAAGCAAGTCTATTTGAAATTTTTCAACAGGGATTTAGGCAAATTTATGATGATTTAGTTTGATAATTTAAGCAGTTTGCACAGTATTAATATGGTAGCTACAAGTTGCAGTTACTAGGTGCAATACTCTTGTAGTTGCCGTACAAAAGATAAATAGCAAACTTCTGACACTACGTTGTTTAGGATGATCTACTACATTTAGGGCTAAGAAGAAAACTGTAAGCTTGGACTACTGCTTTAAAGCTTACAGGAAAGAGCTCATAGTCTCAAGTTCTGCAAATGGCTGGACACCATCTTCTGAGATATGCGACACTAATCAATTTGAAATGTAACAGCCCACCTGTGGTGTGATTTTGGAGAAAACCAGAGTTGTTGGGATCACATGAGGTTATTTTGGGCATGAATGCGGGTGGCATTCAGCTAATGCTGCCTAGATCCTTGGGAAATATGGAGCTTTTATGTCTCCTTTTGCAGGCTCTCATCATTGGGACATTATGGAAATTGGGCCTGTGTTACATAATGACCCTAGGCAGGAGCAAGGAGAGTTGAAAAGAGGGGCTTGCCTATGTGCTGTCAAACTTTTGAATCTGAGTAACATCTGGCAGTGCGTCTGAACTTGTAGGACTCACGATAGATAGGAGGGAAGATGGATCGGACAAATAAATAAGAAATGCAAAGAGTTTTCAGGCTGAGGAACATCTGTGGCTTTGGATTACCATCTGCAGATCGTTACGAAAGAGGAAAGAGGGAAACAAGATCAGAAGAGAAAAGAAGTAGAGGCCAAAAGTTGGAACATGGCCTCATGACAGCAAAAAAGTGAAGGGATGAGGTGTCAGAGAGAGGGGAAAGTAATGGATGAAGACTGATGCTGATAATGATTTTGCTGTCCAAGCTACAAGTAGTAGGAAGTTAGGTCATCTACAGGAAAGAAGATGATCATATCTGCCAGTTAGCGTAAGTGTCAGTCACTATACAGCTACCAGATTGCAGCAGCCAGCATTCTCCCTGCTCTCAGTCACAGCAGGCTTGTTAACAGCAGGCGCCAACGTTGGCTCTCTGCTCCTGTTTTAAAGGTTTAATTGTCTGAGAGGAACATAGACAGCTGGCAGCATCACACCAGTGGGTGAAAAGAATCTGGACTTAATCTGAAGAGGGATAGAGGCTGTTAGAGGCATCATCAAATAGATGTGTCCTCAACTGACTGCGCCTGGGTCAGCTGCTATTTATTGTCACATGAATGTCCATCCAGTATGTCAGTGAGGCAGATTACTCCTTATTGCCAGACTACCCCTCCTACCACTTGATCTGACAATAGGCTGATTTATTTTTATTTCAGCTGATCTATAAAAATAAATAAAGAATGTGTTAGCTAAGTGTATGCGCACAGCATTTGAATGCTGTTACTTATGCCTTACCAACATTGTCAGCTGTTCAGAAATATTTCAAAGTAGTTGAAAAGCTTTGTGTTTCATATCAGTGAGCTCATCTGCTAAAAAAGTAAAGATCAAATAAAATGTTAATGTCTTTGTTTTCTGTTGCTTAAAAATGGCTATAAAAATCTGATAAACAAAATCACCCATTGGACGATTTGCCTGTAAAGAATAGTTACTGAATAATAAATAAAATAATAATAAATGAGTAAAAAGCCAAGTGTGCAAGGAGTTAAGATTTAACTTTAACAAAGCATTGTGCACATGTTCTATAAAAGGAGATTTGGTTTATCAGTGGAAAAAACAAAGGAAAGCTGACTGAAGGCCAAGATGATGCAATGGGTACTCAGAGTTTGGCCCGGAAACTTAGTGAACCGTTCAGACCCCACATAGCATAGCCACTTTGTTGAAAGAGTTAGCCATCTGGTAGATGAATTTATGATTTTCTTATTACTATTTGGAGAATAAGACTGTACAAATGTGACTGTAGGGTGTGATTGAGAGAAGCCACACTTGCTGCAGAGGGTGTTCCAGAGGAGAAGAAAAATAAATGGAAAGAGCATTTTTATTTCTCCTTTAAAATGTATTCTACAGATAAATGTGAGCGCTTTGTAACTACAAGGGTAAACTACTGGGCTTTCTGAGAAATATCATTTATTTTAAGTGGCAATTTTTGTGCTCCCTGAGAATTAGCCGTTTTACAAAATTATACAAAATGTTCTAAATAATCAGAATGGCTTTATCAGAACACTACTAGAGCATCAGAATTGATTCAGGTTGCTAAAAAGAGTGCAGATTTGACTGAATTTAATGATGCACAAACTACTCTGTGTATGATTCACAAAACCTTTGTGCAATTTGGAAAAAGAGCAGAGATATGAGCACAAATCATGAATCAGCTTCTGTGCATGAAATCAAGCACAGCCTACCAGAACCTCATTTACATGTCATTTACCTGAAGCCAGTGGTGGATGAAGTAAACAAATCATGTACTCGAGTTAAAATAGAGATACCCAATGTAAAATATTACTCCAGTAAAAGTAGAAGCCCTCCCTTTAGACCTCCACTTGAGTAAAAGTACAAAATGTTTGCCTTCAAATGGATTGAAAGTAAAAGTACTAAAAGATTAACTATGACTAATGTCCTACTATCGTTTTTGTAACAAGACTCTTGGTTCATTAAGTAATTAAGGTGAAAATACTCTAGTGTCACTCTTGGTGAACCAATCTTTTTAATAGAATGTCATTACTTAGGCTGACGCTAATGTCACAAACAAATTTTCTATTAAATGAAATATTGTTTATATAAATTCTGAAAAAGAAACATGTCAGTCACAACTGCATATATGTACATATTTCTATATTGTGGTCTATTTACACAAAGCTAGGTTAGTTCCATCATTTGTGTTGGAATAGACACACCCAAAAGTTGAACCATATGATTGCGCTGGGTCAGTATGTCCAACAGGCCACACAAACTCAAAACAAAGTGTGCGCTGTGCCCTGAATGGTGATCTTTGCGCTTCTTTTCATTTTGACATATTACATTTTTATGCACACATATACTATATTGCCAAAAGTATTCACTCACACATCCAAATCAGTAAATTCAGGTGTTCCAATTACTTCCATGGCTACAGGTGAATAAAACCAAGCACCTAGGCCTGCAGACTTGCTTCTACAAACATTTATGGAAGAACGGGTCACTCTCAGTAGCTCAGTGAATTCCAGCGTGGTACCATGATAGGATGCCACCTGTGCAACAAGTCCAGTCGTGAAATTTCCTCACTACTAAATATACCACAGTCAACTGTCAGTGCTATTATAACAAAGTGGAAGCAATTGGGAATGACAGCAATTCAGCCACGAAGTGGTAGGCCACATAAAATGACAGAGAGGGTCAGCAGATACTAAGGGGCATAGTGCACAGAGGTCTTCAACTTTCTGCAGTCAATCGCTACAGACCTCCAAACTTCATGCGGCCTTCAGAGTAGCTTCATGGCTGAGCAGCTGCATCCAAGCCTTACATCACCAAGCACAATGCAAAGCATCGATTGCAGTGGTATAAAGCACCACCACTAGAGTCTAGAGCAGTGGAGATGTGTCTTCTGGAGTGACGAATCACACTTCTTCATCTGGCAATCTGCTGGACGAGTCTGGGTTTGGCGGTTGCCAGGAGAACGGTACTTGTCTGACTGCATTGTGTCAAGGGTAAATTTTGGTAGAGGGGGGATTATGGTGTGAGGTTGTTTTTCAGGAGTTGGGCTTGGCCCCTTAGTTCCAGTGAAAGGAACTCTTAATGCTTCAGCAGACCAAGAGATTTTGGACAATTTTATGCTCCCAACTTTGTGGGAACAGTTTGGGGATGTCCCTTTCCTGTTCCAACATGACTGCACACCAGTGCACAATGCAAGGTCCATAAAGACATGGATGAGCAAGTTTGGTGTAGAAGAACTTGACTGTCGTAACCTCAACCCGACAGAAAACCTTTGGGGTGAATTAGAGTGGAGACTGCGAGCCAAGCCTTCCCGTCCACCATCAGTGTCTGACCTCACAAAAGGAAGAATGGTCAAAATTTCCCATAAACACACTCCTAAACCTTGTGGAAAGCCTTCCTAGAAGAGTTGAAGCTGTTATGGCTAAAGAGGGTGGTCTGACATTATATTAAACCCTATGGATTAAGAATGGGATCTCACTCAAGTTCATATGCATGTGAAGGCAGATGAGCGAATACTTTTTGAAATATAGTGTAAGCTGAAAGGAAGGACAGATTTTGCATAATGTAGTGGAGTAAAAAGTAAGATATTTGACTTTGAAATGTAGTGGAGTGAAAGTAAAAAGTGACTCAAAATGGAAATACTTCAGTAAAGTACAGATACACAAAAATTACTTAAGTACAGTAACAAATTATATTTACTTAGTTACTGTCCAACATTGCCTGAAGCACACCCTTCATGCTGATGTAGGGAGCCAAGAACACTATAGAATTCAATAGTTCATGATCCAATGGCTGTGCTTGTAGAAAGTGAGTGCACTGCTCCCCTACTGACCAAACTTTGTAGTGTTAAAATTTCAGTCACTGGAGAAAATAAAATTAAAGATAAACAAAATTCCTTACTATGCTAGGATGATATCATTGTGTAGTGTGATTATTTTCTTGAAACAACACATTTAAATGCTATATTATTACAGTGCATTATTATTATTATCATTATCATTATTATTATGTTGTTTTTTGGCAGTTTCAGTACAATAAAACAAAACTCAGGGTGATCCGTTTTTCACTGGAACATTGAATATTTGTTTATATCAATGTACATGAAAAATAAGGGCCATTGTTTCTTTTGAAATGAGACACACTGGTGGTGGTGAATTCTCTTGGATTGGGACAACATTGTTTACAGCAGCTTCTTGGAAAATGTAGTGGCCCACTCTGTAAGCATGTTCACGCTACCAGGTCGAGATCAGTGCGGCCAAATTGATGGATGTAGTGTCAGCTGGTTTATTAGTGATGGTGACATGCCTTCACATTGATTTATTGCATTTATAACCCATTTTTCTGGGGCTTTTTTGTCCTTCTACTTGGGTTTTGCCCTTTACAGCTGCTATATGTTTGTGTTCCTTCACTGTTACGGTCTCAGTACTGAGAGCACTTAATCTGGCTGGCCGTGTTTTATTTGGCAGCCACTATCAGGGGTCTACTACAGATTTGTATGTGTTTATCTGCGGTCAGGACTACTGTGTTTTGTCATTAAGGAGAGTATAATAAGAACAAGAAGTGCTCAGTGCCAGAGCTTCTCTCATTTTGCAGCAGATGTAATTGGAAAGTTGTGTATCCAGGCAACAGCATTGCTTCCTTGGGTGCGGTAGGATGAGAGAATGTCCAGTGGAGTTACAGATGTAGACTGCATTTTTTCATAGATGTGGAATTGTACCATATTTGGAAGAACTGTATGGCTGAACAGTAGTGATGAACATTGATGTCATCATATCATAAATGAATCATATAATCATAATTTGCATTTTTCTGGTAGGTAATTCCTTAAAAATGATTAGCAAAGGACAGATGTTTAGATTTGGACAGTATTTCAAACTGTTATCCGATGATGTACTTATTATAGAGCAAAATGTTTAGGACACAGGACTACTGTGCTAAAATAACTGTTTTATCCATTTTACTGTATATGTAACCATAACAAAATGTATATTGTATTTCTCCATAATGATAATCCAGGTGGAGTTAGCCCCCATTTCTATTTTATAATTGTATGTGCATCACCATTAGCAGATTTTGAGCACCAGTGGTCAGAGTACCTTTATTTGTTTAACACATCCTATACATATATATAGGATATTTTTCTGCAAGTTTTAGTGCACAGTTTATTTCCTTGACATAATATAAAATAAAATGTTCCGTAACTGCCACGTGTTTTATTTTTTCCCAGTGATTATTAATTTTGTAAATATACTTTACTTGTGCATCAAAATGTGGAGAAGTGTGTTCTCTGTAGAGGATGGCCCCCCTTCTCCCCCCATCACTCAACGTCATACTAGTCAGCGCAGACGTCTGTTAGCTGACGTAGCAGATCTGGCGGTTGGCACTTTCCTCCGAGTGTGTTCGGCTGTCCAGTGACGTGTGAGTGGCAGTTCGAAAAGATGCGGTGGTTGGTTTCACAGGTCTCGGAGGAAGCCTGTGCTAGCCTTCACCCTCTTAGCATTGGTAGTATCGTGTGATTGGGGGAGTCCTAGGTAGCGGGTGGAATTGTAAACGACTAAATTGGGGAGAAAATCGGGTAAAATTAAAAAAGAACAGATATATGTCTCAGATATATCTGTTCAACTTGTTTCACTGATGTTTTTCACATTTAAGAACATTGACTGTCTGTGTGTGTGCAAGTGCTTAAAGAGAGCTGTGTAACATTACTAGTTCTCTATGTATGCAAATAGAAACTCAATAATGGCTTCAGGTTTTATGAGGTCAGAGTGAAACTCCACTGCATATTACATTACCTTCCAATGGAAACCCAGCGTGCCTGTTTTATTCCTGTTTCTATGCAAATTTGAATGATATTTGATTCAGTTTTATTTAGTTATTTATTTAGTCAGACCTGTTTGACTGCTGAAATGTGTGCTCTTCCTTTGTATATCTCAAAGCATTTTCTTTTAAGGCCTTTTATTAAAAAGCGCCATTATAAACACTGCAGACACGTTACCTCACACCAAATCCATCACAGTGACAACAGAAAAAGGCAGCTTTGGTACAACTGCAATTGGCCAGTATATAAAGACTAGATCTGTTGGATTTTACTTCATGTGAAGGTGGCGTGTTTCACAGGCTGTCATGGCTGAGGGCCCATGACAAGTAATCAGTAAATGAGCTGTAATCGAAGGGCAAACATTCAGCATGTTCTGGAGGGAGTGTTGTGGCTGTGGGAGTGTGATGGGGGTGGCCTTGGCTTTGAGTTAACAGCAGGGTGTGGTGGAGGAAAGGTCTAACAGTCAGCAGAACATGTGACAGGAGACATTTATTATAAATTTGCATGTAATACAGCATCAGAAACAGTTTTAAAAAATTGTCAAAACTTGGAGTGGACATTTGGGCGCTTCACTAATGATAGTCTAATTCAGAATACATGATAAACAGAAATGCTCATTATAATTCTCATAGTTCATGAAGGTAATGCCCTCTTGCTGTCTAATTCATTTATAGTTTGCTCTGCTATATGAAACTCTCACAATTGCTCCATGGTTAAAAAGTCATTGTGGATATAGTTGTCTTCAAACGTTTTAGGCACCCCTGGTCAAATAACATTTAGATTTTTTTACATTAAAATAAGTACAAATCTTCTGCAGCAAACACACTTCTGAATACTTTAATGCACAATTATGGTTTGTTTGCTGAATTTAACAATTTGGGGAAATAAAACAAAACATAGTCTGTGCAAAAGTTATAGCACATTTTATATGAATTTTTTTTCCAATGCTATACAATTCCTTTTGACTCTCACTAGCCATTTTATTAGAAACACCTACCATATATCTACACTCTTGGTCCATTGTGTCAAGCCAAAAACCATATAGGTGCATTTTTCAGTTCTAGTCACAGATTGTAATTGTTTCCCTGCATAGTTTGCTAGCCCCACTTTATCATCAATGGTCAGAAGCAGTTGTTTAAATGCTGGGGGTGCCATCCTGACAGAGCCCCATAAAATCTTCATTGAGCCCCTTATATAGATATTGATACCCATGACTCACAGGAGGTTCCAGTTTCTTAACAGCAAACCTTATCAGTTAACTTCCATCAACACTAGACAGACAACCCCGATGTCTCTTTATTTTACTTTTATAATGCATCTTGTCCATGAAACCATTGTCAAACATCCTGTATAACCTGTTGCATGATATACTTACTGGTTCTAACTCAGAAATCTTTAAAGATCAAATCAATCCATTCAGGTAATGTATCAAAATTTGCATTTTATCAAAATATGCATGTCGCACAGAAAGAGCTCTTGGAGATTCTTATTTGGCTGGTAGTGTGACAGACAGCTAATCATGACGTCTAATTATTGCAACCCAAATAAAGAGTTTAACATAAACCTTTAGGTTAACATTAGATGCTAATGGGTGGAGTAGCATGCCTTGAAAAAATGAACTTCATTGATACAGAACATTAGTGAATAGGTTTTTTTTATTCCCTATGGGTCCCTTTTTTGCACGGTAAGATTCTAGTTACGACAATGGTCAGGACCCCCACAGGACATAATTCAGATATTATTTGGGTGGTGGATCATTCTCAGCACTGCAGCGACATTGACAGTTGACAGGCAGTGGTGCATTTGTGTGTGCTATGTTGGTATGAGTAGATCAGACACAGCAGTGTTGCTGGTGATTTTAAACACTGTGTCCACTTACTGTGCACTCTACTTTTTCAGTCCACCTTATAGATGCAGTGTTGGAGACAATAGTACAACTTTCACTGAGTTTTTCCACCACCCAAATATTACCTGCTCAATTGCAAAGGCTAATAAATATTGTAGAGACACAGATTTATCTATAATTTCAATACAGAATGCAAGTGAACCTGAAAATGGACAATGAGTGTACATACAAAGTAGCAAAGAAAAACAGTAGCTACTTAGTAAAGTAGTTGGTAAATGTATTCCTTATCCAAACGGCATTCACATAAAAGTAGTGGTAAAAATATATTCTAAATAGATCAGCAGTGCACAGAAGAGCCATGCATGAACTTTAATGTGGGATTAAAAAGACACAAGCAGCAGGACTTAAGTGTGGGCTGTCTTTGATCAAGGAACAGTTAGTTCTTAGAAATATACAACCCTAGTACAGCAAACAAATATCATGGCAATAACAGTCATTGAGTATTAATGCACATTCCATAAGAATGTATTGTCATAAGAGTTTAACTTAAAGGTTTCTATCAGCTACTTTCTACTTGCAAATGTATGAAGTTTCATCACAAGGAGATAAACGGGCAGTTTTCTAATATTCATATCACACATGATTTACTGAACGGCTTATTCGTTTCTTTTACTCCTTGATCTTAGGCCAACGTTCGTAAAACAGCCCCATAAATACTAAAATCAGCTACTCAATCATTAGGCACCCATCATAAAGCCCTCTATACCTCTCAACCCCCTGTGAGCTTTAACATATATATAGGAGTCTGTACCCTCTAAAAATAAGAGTCTTTACTGTCTATGTAAATTTTAAACTAAAGCTAAAATACTTTGACTTAGGAATGCTGTTAGGTAGCCAAAGAGCAAATCTGGGTTGGTGAATATCTCATAGATTTATGGCAAAGTGCTCCTGTGCTGCACCTGTTTGAAGAGACTCTGAGGTGAGATTGATCTGCATGTCAGCAGACCATTAAAACAACCTGGTTCCTCCACATCTGAAAACAAGCTCCCTTAGAACTTTTGTCTTTGTTATATAGCTGATATCAATGCAAAACCATCCTGCCCTGAAGGCTCAAAAGGAGCCAGGCCCTATTGTCTTATATTGGAAGAAGCGAAGATCTAGCACAACTTGAAAGCAATATTTTGATAACAAAAAACTAATCTACACAATTTTTGGTGTCTGAAGTTTGCTTCTTTATCTTGCACTGGAGGATAACGTAGCTAACAATGTCACAGAGGGTAATATCTACCATTTAGCCTTGTAGCTTCACTAATATCTACCATTTAACCTTGTAGCTTCACTAATATCTACCATTTAACCTTGTAGCTTCAGTGCAAAATTACATAAGCAAACTTAGGACACAAAACTTCTCTTGGCTGATGGACTGCATTTAAGGTAAGGGGGGAAAACACTGCAAGTTTTGTTTTTCACCAAACTATTGCTTTACCTTTACTAAAAAGACATACACGTTATGTCCAAACGTTTTTAGACACCTGCTCACTTTTTTCTGAAATCATGGGTATTAATAGTTCACTCCTTTACTGCAGTAAAGGATGACAATGCATCTCTATAGATATTATACACATGTGAGTGGAGCTGAACATCTGGGCCAGAAATGGATGCACCTTAAAGTAGTTAAATTTACTAATTAGGAGGGGTGTGTCCGAATATCTTTGGACATTCAGTGTATATAACCTTATGTCTTAAGTCTGAGCAGGGCTGTCAAATCTAAGTGATCAGGCATAATTAAAAAAAAAAAAAGGTTAAAGTAGTAAAATAAGAAAAGGTTGCAGTATGTGGCATCACTTTTGCAGAGAGATCCATGTTGGCACTGGTTTCAGTAGGCATGGCTGGAGGTTGGGGTGTGTGGGGTGTGTATGAGCATGATGGTAGTTGCTGTGTTTGTAGTGGAGGTTTGTGATTGTAGAGTTGGGAGTTTGTGAAGATGCAGGTTTATGGCTGGGCCTCTGCGTTGGGCTCCTTGTCATAGATGTAGCTGCCGACACCGCCTGTGTTCACTCCTAAAGGCACAATAATGGAGCAATCCCTTCAAACAATGACCTTCCACACACATTTAGATTTTGAATGTAGAGCAAAGGATGTACAGAGAAGAACAGACTATGGGTTATGCCTATGAACATATAACACACAATCAAGTTGGTCATAGGAAGTTCTTAAATATCTGCTTCATATCAAGATTATATACTATAGTTGTATTGATTATTACAATTAGGGATTGCCACTCATAATCAGCCAAGATTGAAATCAGCTTCAAACATGCAATTGGCAATCAGACTGTGTTTATTTTAACCAATCTATGTGGCAATGTTATGACATGAAGCAGGTAAGTGCACTTGTGCTGTATTTGAATGCTGTTGCAACACCTGTACCTTGCACCCTCATGCCATCGTATAATTATGATTAATTCATGGTGATAAATAGCCAGTTGCTTCATACATTCGGTGTAATAATTTATTTAACTCATGTTATTTGAATAGGCAACTGTTTTTTTTGTTAAAGAATGCCAATGTTAAAGAGTAAATAATACTATTTATATTGAGACTTTGGCTGATAGAAAGTACAGGAAATGAGTTAGTATGTTGGCCATAGAGAAACAGGAATCATACATGAATATTCATGATCAGTACAACCTTAATTATAATACATTAAAAAGTTTCAAACTGATGGGAGCATTATTGAATTGAACAACAGCACCCCTTAGAGGTTAAACATGTTTTGTACCTTTTGGCCCGAAGAGCACGGCATAGCATGGTTTATGACAGTAGGGCTGGCCATCATGCTGTCAAAACATGCAAACAAACAAACAAAAAAAAAAGTCATTAGAATATGTACATCTCACGCAAAAACAAAGCTTTAAAATGAAAGATTTTTCATGAAGAATTGAAATGATCAGTCAAACTAAATATTTAAAAAAAAAATGAATGAAGTGATTAATTAAAGAATGATTTTGTAAAACAACCTGCGTAATTACATTGCACTGATACCTTGCTGTCAGTGGTACATCTGCAAGTGTTACTGTATAGTTATTGTGTGTGTTGTTTAAATATTAATAACACACATCTGTAATAGTACATCCAAATCATTGACTTTACACATTTGTATGTTTCATTTTCCTTGCTTTTGTAAATTTCTTAGTCATATGCAAATGTTTGGGCACCCTGGTCAAATGATATGTTTTGTTTTTCTAAGTGAAAATAATTTACCACATCCTCTCCAGAAAATACATATCTGCACCAGGGGTGTTGAGACTTTTGAACATGACTGCATCTGATGAGCACAGTTTCTGTTTGTAACTCTCGATTTTCCTCAAAGATCCAAAGTTTCTATATATGCCTTGAAGATAGTCACTGCATACAACCTTTCCACTCAATCTGAGTGAAAGGTGCAGAACTGTAATTACACTGTAGTTTCAGCTGCTGAGTCTTTGATCTCTTTCCCTCACCTCTGCATGACTGCCTGCTGCCAGAGTCTTGCTGCACCTCTCACAGCGCAGACAGGGCCGATGCCAGTCTTTCCCCAGAGACGTCACCTTCTCGGCTGCCACAAGGAAATGAAGTGCTGTTAAGCTTTGTTATTATAAGCTATGTCATATGTTACCAAGTTCAAGAAGATACCCACCGAAGTAGACCTTCTTGTTACATCTGGGGCACATGTTGGCCTCTCCAGAAAAGGTGGTGATGCTTCCAGCTGAAATGAGAAATACACATTTGAGCCAGTGCACACAGTCACACACTCAGACAATTCACCCTGTCTTGCAGTTGTTATTGGGCTTTGCGTAATGAAGAATAACAGTGTCCAGGATGTGTGGCCTCTGGCCTTCAGTGTGGGAAAAGCTGGACTGACTGGCCCCATGGTCCCCAGAGTGAGCTGCTTTGAGGCTCTTGGCCTTTTCACTGAGAAAACCACTAGCTTTGGCTTTCTAAGTTCAACTCAACCCACAGACATAAGTCCATTAGTAGCAATATCACTGCTTAAGATTCTACAGTGAACCTCAGTGCCCCCTCAGCTTTGCATTCCTCTTTTGTCCTGCAAGGTGCAATTCACAGCAATGAATGGATTTCCCAGATAAGCAGACTTGTGACCTGTCTACAGAGTGTAATTTTATTTACCTGCTAGGATTAGAAATACTAGTGCACGTGATTAGTTAGTTAGTTAGTTAATATTTTACTTTAACTACTTGGTTAGTACAACCCCAAATCCAATAAAGTTGGGATGTTGTGTAAAACATAAATAAAAACAGAATACGATGATTTGCAAATCCTTTTCAACCTATATTCAATTGAATACACTACAAAGACAAGATATTTAATGTTCAAACGGATAAACTTTATTGTTTTTTGCAAATATTCACTCAATTTGAATTTGATGCCTGCAACATGTTCCAAGGAAGTTGGGACAGGAGCATGTTTACCACTGTGTTACATCACCTTTCCTTTTTACAACACTCAATAAGCGTTTGGGAACTGAGGACATTAATTGTTGAAGCTTTTGTAGGTGGAATTCTTTCCCATTCTTGCTTGATGGACAACTTCAGTTACTCAACAGTCTGGGGTCTCCGTTGTTGTATTTTGCGCTTCATAATGCGTCACACATTTTCAATGGGAGACAGGTGTGGACTGCAGGCAGGCCAGTCTAGTACCCGCACTCTTTTACTCCGAAGCCACGCTGTTGTAACACGTGCAGAATGTGGCTTGGCATTGTCTTGCTGAAATAAGCAGGGACGTCCCTGAAAAAGACGTTGCTTGGATGGCAGCATATGTTGCTCCAAAACCTGTATGTACCTTTCAGCATTAATGGTGCCTTCACAGATGTGCAAGTTACCCATGCCATGGGCACTAACACACCCCCACACCATCAGAGATGCTGGCTTTTGAACTTTGCGCTGATAAAAATCCGGACAGTCCTTTTCCTCTTTGGTCCGGAGGACACGACGTCCATGATTTCCAAAAACTACTTGAAATGTGGACTCGTCAGACCACAGGACACTTTTCCACTTTGCGTCAGTCCATCTCAGATGAGCTCGGGCCCAGAGAAGCTGGCAGCGTTTCTGGGTGTTGTTGATATATGGCTTTCGCTTTGCATGGCAGAGTTTTAACTTGCACTTGTAGACGGAGTGACGAACTGTGTTCACTGACAGTGGTTTTCTGAAGTGTTCCTGAGCCCATGTGGTAATATCCGTTACAGAATGATGTTTGTTTTTAATGCAGTGCCGCCTGAGGGATCGAAGGTCACGGGCATTCAATGTTGGTTTTCTGCCTTGCTGCTTACTTGCAGAGATTTCTCCAGACTCTCTGAATCTTTTGATGATATTATGGACTGTAGATGATGAAATCCCTAAATTCCTTGCAATTGCACGTTGAGAAACGTTGTTCTTAAACTGTTGGACTATTTGCTCACGCAGTTGTTCACAAAGTGGTGAACCTCGCCCCATCCTTGCTTGTGAAAGACTGAGCCTTTCAGGGATGCTCCCTTTATACCCAATCATGACACTCACCTGTTTCCAATTAACCTGTTCACCTGTGGAATGTTCCAAACAGGTGTTTTTTGAGCATTCCTCAACTTTCCCAGTCTTTTGTTGCCCCTGTCCCAACTTCTTTGGAAGGTGTTGCAGGCGCCAAATTCAAAATGAGTGGATATTTGCAAAAAACAATAAAGTTTATCTGTTTGAACATTAAATATCTTGTCTTTGTAGTGTATTCAATTGAATATACGTTGAAAAGGATTTGCAAATCATCGCATTCTGTTTTAATTTATGTTTTACCCAACGTCCCAACTTCACTGGAATTGGGGTTGTAGTTATAGTAAAGCATAAATTAGATATAATAATGCAATACACTTCTTGTACTTATTAAAATGTTTTGTATTATTGTATATAATATATATACTATATTGTATATCTTTCATTCTAGGTGTCAGCACTGACCCTTGCTACCGGCAGTATGTTAGCCCAAGGCTATAGTTTACATACATGTTTTGTTGATTTTCTAATTTAAAATAAGTTAACGCATCCTCTACAGGGGATGTACAGGGGACATTTAACTTAAATATGATGTTTTTCTGCCAATTTAATGCATCACTTCTATGTATTTGCTGAGATTCACACTTTAGAAAAAATAAACCCAAGACCTTTTACATAGGCCACATTTGATCATTTTTCCAAAATGTTACATCTAATTGAATTGTGTATTAAAATGTGTAGAAGTATGTTCTCTGTAGAAAAAAAACAATCTAATTTGACCAGGAACTTTTGCATATGACTGTATATATGGACTCTAACCTATTTATAGTATGTAAAGATCAATTCTCAGTAGAATGGATATCAAAGCACTTTTCTAAGTCACTCTGGATGAGAGTGTCTAACATACTATGAATGCATATAAAGACAGCTGTTGTGCGCTGACCAGTTTTAAAAACAAGATAAGCCTGTATAACAGCCATTCATTGTGTGAATGTAGTTGTGCCAACTCTGAAACTTTTTGGACCCTAGCCTAAATAATCCTGCTGCCAGGTCTGATGTAAGTGTAGTCTTGGATGGTCTTTAAGAAGACGGTACCTTTAGAGGGTGGCTTGCTGGTTGCTGGGATCCTCTTCTCTTCAGGCTTGGGTGCTGAGTCCACAGTGCCTGGAGGAGGGTTGTTACTGATGGGGGTCTCATACACATAAGATCCTGCTCCCCCAATGTTAACACCTGCAGAGGAGGCAAATATCAAAGTCATGACTACTCAAGAATAAATGTGTTTTAAAATAATTATCTTTTTAGTTGAGCCTCATAACAAGTACAGTGTTTAAAATATAACACAAACTCTACTTGTTCTGGTAAAATTTAAACTCAGATAATCTTCACTACTTATTGTTTTTGTTCATTTTCACCATGTCTTCTCTATTGCCCAGCAGGAAGCCCTCCTTAATATGGGAACGTAATAAGAGCAATCCATTTCTTTTCATTCACAGGAAATTACATGCATGAACTAGCATGAACTGTGCACATCAGTTTGAATTAAATTAATTCATTTCAGTTTTCCCTTCGTTTATCTGACCTATTTTTTAAATCGGCAGTTATAATGTATTCATGATACAGTATGGTGTGGCATAGGCTCTTACTGTTCACTGATTATTCACAGTATGTATTCAGTTCCTGCCATATGGAAAATATTTGGTGTGCTGTGTTGAGATATACAATACTCTGAAAGAGAAAGTCTTTGTGTGCACTCAACAGGTGATGCTGGTCTTCTATTGGCCAAACATCAGTTCCAAAAAATTTAGGACAGTGTGTGGAATACAAATACAAAAAAGCAATGATTTTTAACTCCACAAAGACAATGTGTTTTATATTTGACCATATCAGCTTGTTTTGTTTTTGTTTGTTTTGTTTGTTTTTTTTTGTGATAAATATATGATCATTCTGAAATTGATTCCTGTAACACATTCTAAAAACGTTGGGACAGGGGCAATTTAACGTTAGGAACATGACGATCATGTGAAGAAAAAGAAACAAACCAAAAAAAAAAAAACCCAAACACTTTGCCAAACAATATATCATCAAGTCAATTGACACATTAAGAACAACGTTCCTCAATGAATGATGGCAAGGATTTTAGGTATTTCTCAATCTGTTTTTTGTAAAGTCATTAAAAGGTTCAGAGATCTCTGTGCATAAAGGGCAAGGCCGAAAATCACAAGTAAATGCCAGTGAGCTTCAAGCCCTTAAACAGCAAACTGTGAAAGATATCATCGCATGGGCTCTGGAATACTTTGACAAAATGTCCTTTGTAACTGCAAGTTAGGATTGTACTACACACGGGAATATATTTGTCAGCAGCCTCCAGAAATGCCATGATTTCTCTGGGCTCCAGCTCATAAAATGGGCTTATGCACAGCAGATATGTGTATTGTGACCTGACAAGCCAACCGATGTTTCCATAAACATTGTTGATGGAAAAAAATGGATTGGTTGTTTTCTGGGCCAAAGAAAATAAAGAACAACTACACAGATTATTGCCAGCAAAAAGTTCAAGGTGAGGGCCTTTCATGGTTTGGAAGCATATAAGTGCCTGTGCACATCTGCTGA
Source organism: Pygocentrus nattereri (assembly GCF_015220715.1). Classification (NCBI taxonomy): domain Eukaryota; kingdom Metazoa; phylum Chordata; class Actinopteri; order Characiformes; family Serrasalmidae; genus Pygocentrus; species Pygocentrus nattereri. Next base: position 22,906,042 of record NC_051220.1, read on the forward strand.
ACGATAAATGCACATTTGGATGTCGCTTTTTAGACAACGACAAGTAAAATGTGCACATCATGATGAGGTTCACTTGTATAGGATTAGCAACTCTCAGCAGATAACCATGTATTAACTACATATAGAACAAAAGTAATCAAGAAATAATAGCAATAATAATAATAATAATAATAATAATGAGGACAATATTCTTATGTTGTAATGATAATTGTGCTGTTTTTAGATTAATACAGCTCTTAATGTATTATTAAGTATTATTAATAATCAGCAGAATGTACTTATCACTGCTTTCTGTTTTTATTAGCATTTCATACATTGTCTCAACCTTTTTGAAACCGAGGTTTGCAGTAAAGTGTGGCAGTACAAACTCTCACTCATAAACATGAAGTCTGTTCTCACCTTTTGGCCCAAAGAGGGCAGCATAGCACGGCTTGTGACAGTAGGGCTTCCCATCATGCTGTGAGGAAGATGGGGAAGAATGTGAGGAAGACATGAATGAGGAAAATTGGCAACTGTTCATACTTTACAGTGCTCCACCACCCCTTTATACCTCCATCCATTACAAGTGTGATTGAATCTGAAAATCTGAATCCAGTTGTGTGTGTTTGTATTCTCACTGCTCCGTCCGTGGTTCGTAATTTGGCTAGATGCTCGCTTTCCATTTTAAGCTGATGCTTGTACACAGTCCTTCCCGAACTAATCCACTTGAGTCTAAAAGCCAAAGAAAGGCTTGTTATCCCTTGGCACCTGCTCTCTTTTCCGGATAACACTGACAGCGGTTACCAGGATACAGTCTCTGTTGATTCATAAACTACTGTCAGGCAGGCAGGTGTGTGTGTATGAGAAGAATACGGATAACGTTTACATTTGTTCACTTTTGTATCAAAAAAAAAAAAAAAAGAATAGCTTAGTCAGAGGCACACTGGGGTGAGGTTGTCATGGGAACAGGTAGTTGTGGGCAAAGTCACTGACAGGGTCAGCACCAGTGGCCCTGTGCCAACAACGCTATGCTGGGGGAAAAACCGGGTAATGGCACAAAGGCCCTCAAGCAACACATCACAGCACGTCACATGGTCAAGACTGCTTCTTACACTATCAAGACTGCTAAAAAAGGAAATGAGTAGAAGCTTCTCTCTTCAGAGTATGACTAATATTGACATTAATATAGGGTCCTGATAATATATCCACACATAAATTCAGCTGACATTAGTCCATGGATTTTGTAGTCATCAGTGGAAATCCAACTGATAAAGCACCAATAATATTTCTTTAAAGTTACCCAAGAAAAACATTAAACAATCTTGTTTAAAACCAATGACACATAGTATCACTGATGCAAAGCACTGCTTTTACGAAACACCAAACTCCAAATTTGAGTGTTAATGTCGCACCCTTGTGGAGAATTTTTTGCATGCGAAACATGGTCATTTATGCCATGTTTCATTTTCATATTTTAAGATGTGTTGCTTCTTTACGTTTTAGAAATCTCTAGGTTTTAGGTTTTGACCATATAAAGTTGTCAATCAGTATTATTGGTTTTCTGAATTGTTAGCTCCTGAAGGTCAGTGTGAATCAGAAATACTAAAGTATTTTCCTATCGTACTGTGACGCATTTCTGAGTGAAACGTGGTATCAGGGAGGGTCTCGAGCTAGCTACATGTTTTGCTCAATGATAAGTGGGAGTGACGGGAGTGGCAGGTGATATTACTGGATAATATTTTCCTTGCTCTCTGGTGCATGGTGATGTAATTAAAACTCAGAATACAAAAGTAGCTACATTTGAATCACAGGCTATGGGAAAACAAGAAAGATGGCTTTTCCAGATTACCACTGTAGGCAGGGATTCATAGAACTGGTGACAGCTCTCAACAACACCCCCATCAGCTCCCATTTCACTGCAGCAGCATGGCCAGGCTTCTTTCCCTGAAGAAACCAGGGAGATGGTCTAACATCCCCAGCCCACTCATTTCTTTAAAGCATTAGGTCCCACAACCTGATATCTGAGTCTCCACAGTCTCTCAGACACCAACTACTGAACCCCTTATAGGACCACCAGGAGAAGGATACCTGACTGATGATTAATTTTCTCTGTTAAAACAGGGTACTGTCAAGTAATTTCTGGAAGACTACCTGCCATCATTCATGATCCCACAGAGCATGCTGGGTTTCAGACACTAAACAGGAAAACACCTCTGGACCATAGTGCACTGACCTTGCCGTTTCAGAAACGTACTTCACTATCAGTGATCAGTTCAGTGACAGTTTTCAAGGTGAAAAACTCATGATTTATAAACATGACTTTATATCCATGACAATAGAGTACAGCCTTCACAGAGACCAGGCCCTCATCATAGTAGCCATGACCTACATCCAGATTTGGAGGTGATGTCAGTCAAGTATAAATCCCCATCCAGAGATTACAACTGCACACCAGCTTCCAATCAGGGATGACAAAGGCCCTCTTTCCTGTAGTAAATGCAAAAGTCAGATACTTCCTGCACGTAGCCTGGTCCTGGGAGTATAATGAAGAAACAAGAGGACATTTTGGGGTTCACAAAAGCAATAATCATGCCTGTAGCCTCCGTTGCTGATTGAAATAGGACTTATTCTCCCTTGGTGCCTGTGAATCATCGTTACCAGCTTAGATCTAAACTCCTGTAAAAATTATTGCACACCTGTGGTATTATTAATGGGTTTTTTTGCAGTCCACCAGACCTCAACCCTATTGAGAATGTTTGGCATCTCACATCAAAGGTGGTGCAAGATCTTGAGCCACAGCAGAAGTACAAATAACAAGAAGATGTGGTTAACATCTGGCATCATCAAATTCAGACAGAATTTGAAAAAAACTGGCAGCTACTATGAAACAGTGTAGCTCAGGGAGGCCAGCTAATAAGATTTACAATGATAAAAGACTAGAAAAACTAGACATTTCTGTGCACCTCTGCTGTTTTATATGACTCCTTTTCCTGAAGCTTTAAACTGTGCATTAGCAGACTGAGTATGCTGAATGACAAAAGGATTCCCATGTTACATTTGTGACAAAAAAGTAGGCAGTCAATATTTTATGAATTTGTACAAAAATTGCATCACAGGAGTGCAGACAATGTAGACTGATATGATGGCTCAAGCAGTTAGGATATGAGGAGCAAGCTGAATTTCATTAGTGTAGAGGCATGAAAACAGGATGGCCCTGACAGTATAATAATCCTCGCCAATCACAGCAGACTATCCTCTGGGGATCATTTAAATGCTTAATTAAAGTGCAGCAGTCTCTCAGCTAACTGCAGAAGGAAAGAAAAAAGGGCTCTGCATGATGCACTACAATTAAATAGCATGACTAAGTCTCACAGTCAAGGAAGTTTGACTGCAGTCTTTTGGTTGTGGCCTTTATTCATTTAATTAGTCCTTATATAGTGTTCCCTCACTAAAGATCCTCCTTTGAATGTTTTTGTGCCTGCTAACTGAAACTAAATGGCAGAGCCCATTCGAGCCGAGCACAGTGCTGCCCAACGCCCCACACACATCACCACACACCATTCGCCCGGGGCACTGAAGGCCAGTGTTGGTTTCTTCGAATGGAACAGCTAACTGAGCATGTGATGCAAACACAAAGTGTCAGAAAGTCAATATGTAGCTCTCTCTGCTAGCCTGCAAAAAGGTGGGGGTGTGTGCTCAAACAAGCTCATGAGAGTGCTTCTTCACAGTGTGCACTCATTGTTGATAAAATCATAGTTGATAAAAATGATTAGTTGTTTTCATGATGCTGATTATGTAAAACAGTTCACCTGTCACGTAAAGTTACAAGTGCCTTAAAATGTTCATATACTACATAGTCATTCAAAATTGACAATACACTACATGTATTGTTGAGACATTATGCATTTTATTATGTTTATTTTGTTATACCAATAAAACATATATATGGAATAATGATGCTCTCAGTCCACAATCCTAAATGGATCTAAATAGTGGGTTCAATATTCTATATTCCCACAATATACTGAGCAAAATTTGAATAAACTGAATAACTGCTGATAACTGTTTTCATGTTTGTTGCACAGCTCACAAATGAACATGCTGGACAGAGTTACCCTTGTTGTTGTATACTTTGGTGTGTACTTCACAATGCATTATTACCTTTTTGCATCACAATATCATGATAATACAGCACATACAGAACACTTTGAACAGCTGTGATGGAGTCAAAGTGAAGGGATACCAGTTCATTTAACTGATTAATTAAATAAGTTGAGAGAGACTTATCAGTTATAGAAATAACTGTTTGCTGCAGCCTTACTCATTACTACCCCATTCACACTCACCTCAGCATGACCACCTGATGTCAGGGTCTTGTTGCAGCGCTCACACTTCAGGCAGAACTTGTGCCAATCCTTCCCCAGAGAAGTCACCTTCTCCGCTAGAAGATGAACAAAGAGAGCAAGAGGGGAAAAGTGGGGAAATAGAAAAAATAAAAGAATCTTGTTAAACAGGCCTGTTAACAGAAGTGACATCACCTCTGCACTCTGAAAAGGAAATGGTAACATATGTATGCACTGAAAGTTAAGTTGGATCTGGACTCTCTGAGGGTCCTTCCTGAGACCTGAGCTCCAACCCTAATCAAACACGTCTGATCGAGGTAGTAAAGGCCTTCATGGGCATTTGAAGGTTAGATCCAGGTGTGTTGGATCTGAACTCTCCATGGTGTTAGATCTCTAGGACCAGGACTGGGCACTACTGCTGTAGAGTTTAGATCCAGCCTACATCCAACCCCTCTGTTAACTTACACCACAGATTCCCAACTGTATCCCCTGTCCTGTATAGATTTGTCGTTTCCTGCCCTAATTTAAACTCTTCAAACTCAGGAAGGGCTTGTTCATTAGATGATAAGTTGAATCCGGTGTGTTGGGAGCAGGAAAAGATGCCAAAATGTGCAGGGCAGGGAGTACTCCAGGAACAGGGATGGGAATCCCTGCCATACACTATTCACTCTGATCCAGCTAATCAGGGACTTCTGAAGAAGTTAATTAGCTGTAGCAGGTACACTGCAAGGTAAATCCCAAGGAGCAGAGTTGGCTACTGATTTAAACTAGTCTCTAGATTGGACACAAGAACACTCCAACTGGTTTCCAGTATACTGTGACGTTTTATGCACCACAGTAGAGTAAGTCATTAAACTAGTAAGAGTCCTGAAAGTTTGCATCACTTTACAAACATCTTATTGGTCTTTCTGTAGCCTGAAGCACCAGAAAGAACAAAGCATTCTTTGATTTTCCAGACACTCAAACATTCTATGAAACTAAACTGACAAAGGATTATTGCAGGGCTGTCCAGTCTTATTGGCAAAGGGCTAGCACACGTGACCAATTGTTTGAAGATTGAGACAAACTAATAAACATGTACAATCAGGTGTGCTGCTGCTGATTTGGAATGAAAATGCTGGTTTGGTCCTTTTTCGCCAAGACTGGACACCCCTGGAGTCCTGCTTTCATTTGGAATTTTTCAGAGGCATTAGGTCTTTGCTTATATCACTGGCTATTAAAAGCAATGAGGTGAGTTTAAATGGTCCATTATATTTGTAATGGGTGATTTCAACTAAAGACAGGGAGCCTCCTCATTACATGCATTTCTCCTTTGCTAAAAGGATGTTTTGATGCATATGAAAAGGAAAAGCAGTGGCTGTGGTCCAGCTGCAGCTGGATAGTCTGGTGTCAACAATTCATACAGATTCCTTTGTATACCCCTCCCCCTGTTCCTCTGGCCTGTTTCCGTCCCTTCATGAGCGTCCCGAGCGGCCTCCCCAGACAGAACCCCCAACCCTAAGAATACTCATTCCAATTATAAATCTCCGCCATCTACACAATGCAGAATGGAGCCATGCTGGGGAAGCCAGAGGAAACATCTAGTCTTATCAGGCCTGGGCACAATTGCCAGAGAGAGCAGCCAGTTTCCTCCACCTCCCTCCTCTCTGGCCTTCCCGCCTGGGGAGGGAGTATTGTTTTCAGTCTGTCAGTCCAACTGCCCCCTCGTTCTCTCTCTAGGGATCTGGCTCAGGGCAGCAGGGATCAGGTTCGCTGCTAGCAGAAAGGTTTCTGTATCATCAAATGCACCATGAAACCTTGAAACAAAATGCTCCCTGTTACTTGCTGTACTCCAGCAAAGAGACAAATTACCTTTTAAAAACTTGAAATCATATCATATTAATGCAGAACTCATAGAGGCCTTCCCAATAAATAAATAAGTAAATGAATGAATGAATGAATGAATAAGAATGATTTTAGAACAAAGACTAAAAATTTAATAAGAATGTTTTTCAATGCTCTATATAAAAAGAGTAAATTCTCAAAAAACATTGTAGTGAAACCTTCTTTAATGGTCTTTTTATTTTCTTATGTATGCTATTAGGTTATTAGTCATGTAGCATATCAATAAAAGTACTTGGATTATTTCTTAGAAACATTCTTAATGTTAATGAACAAGAAATTGAAGTGGTTGGTATAGTGTAATATGTAACACCTCTGCCCTCCATGCTGCAGACTGGCTTTTATCCCCTGCCCATGCAAGCAAACTTATCCCTAAATTATCCCTAGAAGGGACCCTGGGCAAGACTCCAAATGAAGACATTTATGCTCTTTTTTTCTTACATCTGAATTAAAAAAAATATTTCTTTCATAAATCTGCCCCAATAGGTATTTACATTTTTTATTAAATATTTCCAGTTTCAAGAATGAAACGATTAATAATATACAGAAATGATATATTTCTAATCATTTCTTGTCAAGATAAGAGACATGAATTATTATAACAGAGGTTCATTCAATGCTATACAGCTTTCTCAGTCATTCTTGGAAATACCTAAAGCTCTGTTTATCGTTCTAGACACATCAAATATTTCTTAATGGTTTACAGGTTCCTACAGATTACCTGAAACCTGAAAGTACACTGGCATCATAATGGAATCATTTTAAACAACAAAATTGGTTTAACATGCTGAAAAACAGTGATTTCAAATGTTTGAATAGTAGCTGGTAATACAGCTAAATTTGATTATACTAAGGCACATTAATGAGTTCAAAGGCTGTTCTGCCCTTCCAGACAGCATAAATCATGGCTAATAAAGCAGAGGCTAATCAGTGCATCCAGACATTAAGAGTCAAAGGCCTATCCGGGCAGAGACTGAATGTGTTCCTGAGGGGAAGCAGCCAATGCCAGTCTCACCAGTCACAAAGCACGGAGTGACAAAGCACAGGCATGCAGACTTACAGTTAAAAGGGATGTTGTATATGATATTGTAAGAGGCGAGAGGTTGTTAGATATTTGTCTGGGTGTCTGCAGAATGCACAGTCATTACTGTCTCATCAGTCTGGTTAGTACCTGGACACTCTCCATTTTCTAAAAAAAAACACACATTCACTATGATCCAAGATGGTCTGGAGCCAAATATTTTACACTACTTTAGCATGTCACTGCGCAGTTATATATTTGTTTTTTAAATAATTTCAGTTAAACAGAATAGACATGGTGGTCACCATAATTCACAAACAAGCACTCAGGCTCAATGATACATTTGATGGAAGCTTGCTTCATACCTTTTGGTTCTTCCCCAAAATGTCTTCTTTCTGTGCTAACCTATTTCATTGGTTTTCTTAAGTGTCCAACAGAGAGATTTCTCCCGACCCAGTATTGCGCTATTACCACGTAGTCAACAGCCAGCATTAACGTTTGGCATGATTTTGGAGAAAATTATTACTCTCAGGGAGTGGAAGTCTGAATGTTCTCACTCATCTAAAATATGGCCTTCTGAAATGGATTCTTCTATACCAGAGGTCACTAATAGGCGGTCTGCGGTCCGAGTTCGGACCCAGACGGTGTCCTATGCGGACCTGGACCTATAACCGTTAAACTATAAAGAATTATTTAATTTCAATGGGGTTGTCCTATTTTAGTCGGCGTAGCTTTCAAGCATTTACAGTACCGGTTTAGTGGCCCAGGAAACTCACAGACCATTCGAATGAATTGAACATATCACACTTGACGCTACTCAGCTAGTCAGATCTGTGCATTCCGATGAGAACCGAGACTCGAGTGTGTGATGCACACAAGGAGAGGGATGAGTTGAGAGACAGCAGTTGTAAAAGAAAGTGAATCAGGGGGAACTTATTTCACATAACGTGCTCTAAAAAGAAAAAAACTGACAATAATTGTTGTTTAAATATAACTGAATTGTACTTTATTTGATTTGACATTCAGTTGTTGACTATATAAGATGTTTCTATCACTATGTCAGTAAACGGTATATGCCACTGAATCATGATGAAAGTTCGACATTGTGATGTTCTGGACCTTTGCTTGAAAAAGTTTTCTCTAACTGGACCTTATTGAATTTTAATTAAATACTCCTGCTCTATACACTTGGAGAGATTACGATATATTAATACAGGCTCAGTCAAGAAGTTAAAAAAAATATACACACTCTTTCATTGCACACCTTCAGATGAACCAGCTCTGACTCTCCTCTTGGTAACCTGACTTGAACTCCAAACTATCAAGAATGCAGTAATACCCGTTATCATATATTTGATATATTTTTAATTTGTTTTTGTTTTGGAATGGGTTGTTTTTTGTTTTGGCATGGGTTGTCATGTGTACAGTTTTAAAACATTGAATGGCTTTTTGGTTCTTCTTTATTGTGGGATAAATTCTCCAAATATTCACAAATAGAGCTAATATGGGGTCGGTGATATGGCAGAAATATTTTTACGATACATATGATATTTTGACACAGACTTAATGAACTCGTGGTACCACATTTAAAGGTGGTACATGCCAACAAAAAATCTTGCCACAATATTTCTATTCAACATCTTACATACTACACTGCATTAAGTACTTACAATTTTCATGACATGCTCAGAAAAGCATATTGTTTCATGATAATAAAACGTATCATGATAAAAATGTATCACTCAAGCAATGAAAAAGGTCAGGTTAAAGGGGTAAGGAGGGCAGTACTTTAATACAGTGGTTAACTCATTCTCAAAAACGACTTCATGACATGTACATAATGTTGTTCTTGCTACATATTGTATTTACAATATGTCTTACAACATATTAATAACTCACTGGTGTACCTGCATTCTTTGACCAAAATTCTTGGAACACCCTTAGAAACTCTGGAACATCTGATTTTGGACATAATACTATAATACAAAATAACTAATTTGTCTAAGAGTTCATTTGCAGCCTTCTGTGATGCGAGTATGGCAATGGCCAGTGTCATGATAATGATTAACAATATAATGATATTCAGCAGCCTGAGAGATCCAGATAGCCTGATAGAGAGCCACATAATGGTGTCCCCATCAGACTGAAAACAGAGGACTGTAGTAGTTCATTATGGAGTCATGTTTCACAGAATGAACGACACCATAATGGAGAAGTCTGTAAGACTATCCGTACGTGTGTATATATGTTGGGGGGGTTGGGGTTGGGGGGGTGTACACTGCCTCACACCATCAGGCTTTATCCAGCATACAAAGGTTAGAGTGCAATATGCACACCTGATTGCAGCTAAGCTTCTTAACGTCTTGTTTTGAGCTGCAGAGGTAAGCTCTTCAGTCATGCGCTCCTTGCTGTTGTTAGTAAATGTCAGCTACAGTGAAAGATAACTTATGCTTATGGGTGCACAATTACAGGCTTTGCCAGGATCAACATCACCTGATATTTGCTCCTGTTATGCTACTTTTATGGCACGAAAATCCCTCAATAGTACAGAGCAGTGAGCAATTCTGTCACTTAAAGCCTGCTTTTAAATAGTCGGTGTCGTCAGCATCAGTGAACCGGAATATAGACTGCTGACTGGCTGATAAGCATGACTATCAGTCATCAGTAATCAGGAGTCTGCTGAACAACAAGGGATAGATAGCATTAGCTATGCTGAACATCCTCACTACAACCCTCAATTTCCAACACCAAAACTTGAAAATTGAAAAATGAATACAATATATGGGATCTGGGAATCAAGAGCTGATGCAGGTATTCAATATTTTTCACGTACATCTCCTTTTATGTCAATACTTAAATGTTTATAAAATGTAGAAGGTGGCTTTGCTTGTTTTTTTTTTCATTTTGTTCAACTTCAAACTAATCATTGCCATACTTATTTTGTATCATGAAAATGTTTTGAAGAATCTTGACATTATACTACTAGCATATCGCCCATCCCTACGTATCTGTATCAAAGTCAATGTATTGATAATGGTATCGTAACTGATTCATAATTGTCAAAAAATTCATAGTTGGTCCTTCCCTAGTCATGCTTTATGATTTCTCCTTGTCCTTTTGTTCATGAGGATGTTCCTTGATAACACCTCACATCTAGAGTGCCCCATAAATAACAAAGATTAGCTGAAACGGTTTATACTGGAGAAAGGTCTGTGAGTGTAACAGCACCTAAAGGTACAGTGGGTTCCACAGCCTCAGCAGAACATATGCAGGCTTGGATGCACTGTACTGTCTGCTCTCATCACACTCAGACTTCACTTACTGCAAAACTGCCCTCCTACTTCAAGAACTATGAAAATCATATGAGAGCCAATACAATCAGCATTTAACTTCCATCTGTTGCATATCAAATAAATAAGTCTCTCTGTAAACATGTCTAGCCTGATATCGGATTATGCTCGGGATGTTCCAGAAGGGAGGAGCCTGTTTGGTTCTTGTAGAGTCTTCCACGCTGCAAGCAAGGAAAGAGAAGAGAGGTACAAACAGCAATCACACCCAATTATATTTGCTTAGATCAGTTGACACTGTGCAATATTTTCATGGCACTGGTAATTGCTTTGTCTTTGAGTGTTTGTCTGTGGCCAGTGAGAACTCACTCAGCACAAACAGGGCTAATTGTTTAAGCAGAGCAGCTGTAATTAGGTGGGTAGCAGGGAGGGGGAAAGATAACAGGGCATTGGTAATTTAAAGAGGGTCTTTAGGGGGGCCATTTGAATGGGGGTTCTTTTTCTGGTGGGCTAATTGCTGTTCTGTAATTATCAAGCGTAAGAGGTCAGCAACACAACAAACCTATGCCACAGAGACTGAGGGGGAAAGAAAAGGCAGGGAAGCAGGGTGGTGATTTCTTGCTTGCTGGCTATGCCTTCGGCAAACTGAGTTGTGTAATCACAGATAAATAAGCACCAGGCCTTCAACAACATTTGTACAGTTGAACTCCCAGCATGCATCACTAATCTCTATCTCCCATGTGTCGAGATACAGCAGCTGAACAGTATATGTAGGTGGTAAAAACGTTCATGTAGCTATTTCAGTGGCATGTTTAGTTGGACGTTCATTCCACTGCAAAAACCATAATATGGACCCATCTGCTCGGGTTGTATACTGTAAAACTCCCCACCCCCTTAACCACATCTCTCTGCCTGCTACTGTTCTGCATTCATGCCAGATGCATCCACAGTAACTTATTCAGTTAGCAGCCAATGATTACTACATGATCTGTTCGCTTCGTACTTGAGGGCTTGGGGCCAAAGGACAGGCTCTCCCATCACAAACACATGTTGCCCTGCTAAATGGCTGAGACTGAGGCTAGTCCAGATGAGTACAAAAAGTCCTCCCTTTTGATGCAGTTAGCAAGCTAGCTCACTCGCTTACCACACACAGTAAAACACAAACAAGAATAAACATAAGATAATTTTGCTCATGCTGGACACTGATCTGTAGCAAAAACCTATATAGAAGTGACATGGTTGATGGGAGTAGATATGTGGGCAGCTGCACATATTCACAGAGCTAACATAGCAAATAGCCAACTAGCTCACCATAAACAGTAAAAACACAGTTAAAAAGTAAAGTGAATAATAAAATCTCTTAACTGTCTGTGTATCATGCAGTTGCAGGTGTTTATTTAGAGCCAGTGAGGATGAAATGTTAAAAGGGTTGTGCTTAGACACACCTTTTTGACCAGTAACACTGCTGTTTTGGTTGTGTTGCACACAGAAAACTTATTCACCCTGTAAGTCTGCAATACTAAATCACAGCAGCTATTTCCATAGAAATGAATGTGATTTTGCTCGCTGACAAACGCAGGACTGGACTTTTAAAAGGCGAAACAATTAGTGGCACTGAAACCTATGGCAAATCAGTGAGTTTTAATGTAACAACTATTTTTATCCAATAAAACATAAATCAAATTTACATAATTTGACCCTTAATGCAAATATAGCAATCAGCCAAGAACGTGTCAGACGTTTCCTTCTTTAGCTTTGCATCAGAGCTACTAGGCTAATGTAGCCAACAAGTACTAATTAGCACTGTACACAGATTTAATTCAAAGTGAGTTATTAAGTCATCTCACATAGATTTGCTCATGTGGTTTGAGACATTATAGGTCAGACAGCACTGGACAAAAGTCTAAAAACAGTAGCAGTAGCTATTTTGAAGCCTGCATTTTGTCATAGTATTAGTTTAAACTTAATTTTACACCCAGGCAAAGCATAACCAACCTCTACCAAAGCCTAGATTAGAGGAAGCATGCCACGGCTTCTCTAAACAAATCTTAAATTGGGCACTTGAGTGCAAGCTTTGACTTCCAATTTGCACTGGCGTCTGAACTTCAGCATAGTAGTGCGGTAGCACTAGGTGTGGCAGGAGGCCTCTGGTGTGCAGATGTGCCTTCCTGGCTCAGCTCCTTGAGGCTGATGCAATGGCACTGCAGATGTGGCTCTAGAGAGCCACTGTCGCTTCATTCAGGGTGAGGTTTCCGTCAGGTCCAAATCAAGCAACCTTGTGAACTCATTTGGCATACATGATTTGTGGGTGTTCTCTGCCTGTCTCTGAGGAAAACATGTCCCACGCTGATTGCCAGAGGAAACCTAAGAGAGCTTCTCTCAGCTCTACTAAAGCCAATGCTAAACTCCAATAATCCAGACAAGTCCCAGTTTCCAAAACTTATATTTCAATTGTTGTCTCACTTTCAGAGTCAGATTTCTTTAGTACATTCATTTTACAGTGTGTAGCAGGGATAATCTTATTTAATTAATTTTTTTGCCCCCAGTCAGAGCCTGCCGATACAGAGCCCCCGATCTGATATTTGTATTTTTGTAAATGTAATACAACTGCATAACTAACTTCAAATACATTAAAGTAGATAAACAATATACAGTCCAATCCTAAGGTATGCAAGATACACTATATGGCCAAATGTATGTGGACACAACTCTTAATTATTGTGGTCAGGTGTTTCAGCCATACCCATTGCTAACAGGTCTATAAAATCAAATACATTGCCATGCAACTTCCATAAACAAACACAGTCAATAGAATGTTTTGCACTAAGGAGCTCAGTGACCTGAATTGTGACACGGTTATAGGATGCCACCTTTACCAACAGTTTTGGTCATTTTCAGTTTGTGAAATTTGTGCTAAATGTGATGAATCATGCTTCGCTATCTGGCAGTCTGAAATAAGAATCTGGGCTTGGTGGATGCCAGGAAAACATTAACTATTGGATCGCACAGTGCCAACAATAAAGTTTGGTGGAGGAGGGATAATGGTTGGGGGCTGTTTTTCAGTGTTTTGGACTAGGCCCCTTGGTTCCAATGAGAGGTAATGTTAAAGTACAGCACACAAAGCCATTTTTGAGAATTATATACATCCAACTTGGCAGTTTGAGGAAGGCCCTTTTCTGTTCCAGCATACTAGTGTATAAGTAGCATATGTGCAAATACTTTGCACTCAGACTTTATAAGTACCTAATTTAACTGTGTTTTGACCAAGAGTTGACAAGCTAAAAATGAAATACAAGTTGTGGGCAATTTAAGTGTATCTACAACTCTAGTGTAAATAGAATGGAAAGGTGTACAACATCCTGACAAAGGATTGGAACTGTGTTGTGCCTAATATGGCAGATACCGATACCACTTTTTAAATCAAATCAGGACATCCCAAGTGTATATCAGTGAAGGAATTTGTTACTAAAGATGTAAGTTGATTATGCAATAACATGCATTATACAGAGTGGAGTCTGATCAAGCAAGGCTTTCCACCAGAGAAGCTTCTGTGGCTCCGAGCCCAAAGAGCGCAAAAAAAAAATCTCAGTCTTTGCTAAAATAAAACTCCAAAAAAGCCAAGATCCTTTTAATGCAGCAGATTGACAAAAATGCTCCACAGAGAGCACATCAAGGGGGGTGAATTTTGCATTTTTGATGTCCCAAGGGAAGCTTCGTTTAGAGCAACATCTATCATAATACTCAGTCCCACATACACATCAGCCATTACACAATGGCATAGGCCTTCACCCTTGCTGCAAGGTTTGAGACGAGGCCATTATATTGTGGTGCGGGTCCATGCCTGCCAGGAGAAGGTTCCAGAGCAGATAGAGCAGCCCCCAAGGGGACATGCGGGCGTCCAGGTTATGCAATGCCACTGAACAGGAGGCGCAAGATCAAGAAATGAGCTTATATAACAGAGACAGCACATTCACACAGCTTGTGGGGTAGCCAGGCAGAAAAATACAGGCTACCCTACCAAGTGGGAAGGAAAAGCATTAAGGAGAAAAATAAAAGAGAGAAAGCGGATGGATGAAAGACTGGAGTTACAGCTGCACAATATGGACAAAACATCAGTCTTCCAATTATACCAATGCATATTGAAGAAGAAAAAAAAACGTAATGGTGATAATAGGAGACACAGAACTGAAATGAAAGTGAGTGAAAATGAAACAGGCGTCAGGAGGAACTGAACACTCTTCCTCTACCAAACTAGTTTCAAGTGTGGACAAGAAAACAGTGCAGGAGTGATGCGAATATGGACATCCTCTCTCATTACCATGCATGAAGTGATCTGAGAGCCTGACTCCCTTACAGTCAGGGAGGAATGCAGGCCCTGAGGGCATAAACAAAGAAGCAGGCGGACAGCAAGAACGACAGTGAGTGCAGCCAGCCTCATTCTGAAGTCACTAAACTCTTACGTCAGCTCTTGGTTAGTTCATTGTCATGCAAGACAGCACTGGATGCTGTTAGTGGAGAACAACATGATGGAGCACTTTGGCTCTTTTTTTCCCTCTCCTGTTCAACCTTTCTTTCTGTTCACCCTTCAATCCTCCCAACCCATCTCTCATACACCAAAACAGGCAGCTCAGTAGAAACCAACACATTCCCACACTATACAAGCACTGGGTATTATTTCTATCTGCTTCTCGGATTTCACATTAGCTCCAACAAAATAAAAATTATTATTATTAATTAAAAAATAATAACTTATCATCATTACTGTATTGCATGTCAAGTAGGATTGATCACCTGATATAGAAATTATAATTTGATAGACTACAATGATACAGTGGCATAAGGTGTACTTTCAAATCTCACATCATCAAAGTTTAAAGTGGAGAAATTTAACATAATAGCTTATAGCTTGTGACTCTGGAACACTACATTCAGCATTCAGACCTCAAGTCTGAGCTTACAAGGTTGCAAAGTTATGACAGTTTATTTGATGTTGACAGGTTTGCAGCGCATGGATGTATCATTTTAGGCACAAAGGATGAAGAAGAAAATATATAGCTCACCACTAGATTCACAGAAGCTAACAGCAGGACGTGACAACTGTGATTTATGAGAGATGATAGGCTATTGATTTTTGAAACCCAATGTACACTTTTATTATCACCATCTAAGCTACTCAGACTCCTGTGAATGACCCACATGAGATTTAGCTAAGAGAATCCTATCCCAAGCATTCAGTTAAGTCATAACTTATTTCTGTTATGAGCTAAAGGAAGCTCTGAAGATGGAAAATTAAGATGGAATATGGCTTTATGCACCATCCAATTGAAAAGTAGCAGTTTTCCGCCAACTTTCACAACAGCTATCCAGCTGCAAGAAAAGTTGCAGGATCACCTACCAATGAAGAGATAAACAGAGTGATAAAATGTTCACTCTAAGCCTTCAAAATGCTTCACTCCAGACAGCGGCTTAACACTTAGGTTTGAAACAGGATACACTTAGCCAAAGAGAAAAAAATGCCTATAACCTCATTTGGGAATGGCATTTGGGCCACTAGGTTTTACAGGCAGAGGATTTATGGTAAAACCAACCAACCTTTTTATAATACCAAAGTTCGTTTAAATTCCTAATATGCTAAATGTTAGTAAATATAATGTCATAACATAAAATAAGTTTAATCTGACTGTGTTTAAAAACACTAAAAAATTTCACATAAAACCGTCAGAAAACACAGCCTACATTCCTATGCTTGTTAATATTACAGAAGTAAGTCCTTACAGTATAAAGTAGTGTCTAATCTGAGTATTGCTTCTCTCTTTCTCCAGCACATATGAGTGAAAGTATGAGGCTGGATGAGAAATGCTCAGATGTTTCAGCATCATACATACTGGAGCTGAAACATCTAAGTGGGATGTCATTACAGCTCCAGGACAGGGAGGACCAGAACACACCCATGACTGACCACAGCTGCCGGGCGATGATGTTAGCACACTCCACTTCATTCATCCTGCCCAGCTGCCCTATGACGTACGCTGAGCCACTGGGTTCAGAGCCAGGCTCTGGAGAATCTACTGTCACCAAAGCCTTTACCTCTCAAAGACGTAATGTACATACATGTATTTTTCATGGTGTCACAATTACTAGGTTTAATATTACTGTATTATCACGGGATTGTTTAAATGTACACTACATTGTATTATATTAATATGTCTTTTTATTAAACCTCTTGTATTTACTGGATAACTACAATTTAAATAAATCTGAAATGATCATCAGCACTACTACTGTTTACTGTTCAGCAGCCTAAACGTGTTTTGCGGGGGGATTTAAGCAGTAGGCTGTGAACTTCAACTCTGGCTTCATGTACATTTATCTAATTTTCCTTGTTTGTTCATGCCCCTGGTCACACTGAGCACAATCAATCATCTTTCATTTAAAAAATATTGCTTTTTCATCATTCTCCGTGAAAATGTAATGACTTTTCTCGCCTACCACACATCTCCTGAGTTTTGATTGTCTCTTTTTAATAATATGCAATAATATAATGATTTACCTCCCACTCCCACCAATCATTGTGCAAAAAAATGCTCAGTTAACAAGAAACCCTCCCTGATACCGTCTTTCACTTCATACATTACAGTACAAGGAAGGAATGTGCGCTAAGGTTTTTGTGATTCACATTGACCATCATCTTTTTAAAGTCATACATGTAAATCTAAATTATTGCACTTTAAAATATTCAGTTGTAATTGGGTTTTATAAAGTGACATAGCATTACAAATGAAAAACGTCTCAACCCCAGTTGACTGCACTGTGGCTAAAGCTAAAAGAAGCTACTCAGAAACGAGATAATCACAGTACATCACACCAGTATCAAGACCCCCAATAGCTTTCGGTAGATTCAGTGATCCAAATACCAAGCAAGTGCTTTTAGTGTCCTTGGTGAAGTGCAATCTGATGGTGTCTACCCAGTGTAAAGTTTGCCCCACTGATGTTTTTTCCCCTATTTAGTGATTTGAGGGGCATTGCCAGTGTAAGCCCATAGGATGAACCGCTGCGAAAGCTGCATTTGCTGTTATATAACGTTGCTTCCACTGACCCCATTAAATTTAACCTCCTGCCAGCTTTGCAGACATCATGAGTTACTGTTCATTTGCTGAGCTCCACACCATGTAAAGAAGAATATGATATATGATAATCAGTCTCTGTTCACCACACAGGCATTTTACCACTGGCTCACCTTATAAATAAAAGAGAAGAGATAATACGGTCAGGGGAGCATCAGGGGGATAATAATAGTTCGTGCTCTTCTCGGCCCAGTGCAGTCAGTAATTGCAACATATCAAAGAATGGGAAGCACAATAGAGCACAACGTCAGTCAAGATTTAATTCTGGACACAAAAGAACAGAAATGAGCAGGACGAAAATAGGCAAGCTACTGTTTCCATTACAGTTTAAAATCTCTGAAGCCTGTCCAAACCAAGAATCCACTGACAGCTGTGAAAAATATGCACAGACTGCAAAAATAAAAGTAAAAGAGAAACAATAATATTAAATAGTTCCTCATCTGGCTGAGAGAGTGTTCATAAGCAGTCAATTAGAGCAAGACAGATGACCACAAAGAGGATCAGAGCAAAGCTGCTGTCTGTGTCAGCTCTGGGCAGTAATATTTTTACACTCAAAACTGACCATCACTGCAGGCATGTGAAAGCTGCACTCATGTACAGTTAGGGCGTTAAAATACATTGATTCTCTTATTCTTCAGGCTACAATATGAATCAAATCAGTATATGTACTATATTAGAGCATTTAGCAAATTAAGTTTTTTTTTTGTTTCCTCATTACTTTGGTCAAATATCAATGATGAAACTCTTTTTCGGTTGATCTTTTGAAAATAATGAGGGTTTTCATTTAAGCAGATCTTTTTAAAAAAATCTTAATTTGTTGAAGCTGTAATCTGAAATTGCAATATAAATTTCTTTGCTAGATCTAAATCTCATCAGCCGTAGCCTAACACTAAACACTGCGCTACAAATCAAAATTGTGGCGTTACAGACCCCGGGTAAACTATTTTAACTGAGACAGAAAATCTAGCTAAAGCTGTATATTTATCATTCCTAGTTCTGCTGTAACCTGAAGAGCTTTTATTTTGGAAATGAGGGCTATATCTGAATCCACATGCTACCGTGATGCTACTGTGCGCGCCTGAGTTTTGGAAATCAGTAAATACCGCTGTCTGTGGTGCGCAGGACAACTTTACTGCACTTTTTAATAACTTATACGGGGTTTTGTGTCATATTTCAATGCAGACATGCAATATAAAACCAGATGACACTGTGACAAGTTATTAGCCTATTCAGCTCATTTGGAGAACAAATTTGAATGAGCGAACTTACCGAAATACACGGTCTTCTCGCACTTAGGACACTTAGACGCCATGCTCGAGCTCTCTGTTTTTAATAATCAAGCGGAATCGCGCAGGTATAGATGGCTCTTAGCTTCAGCTTTCAGGGTCTCTCACTCCCGCGCTTGCATTTCACTGAGCCTGGGAGCATCCCACTCTGAATACGGCTCTATATTTGCATAGCCCCGCCCCCTCCCAGGTTATCCGCTGCTCTGGTTCGCCCGCTCGTAGATGGGCGGAGCCCAAAGGGGCATCCGTTCTGTGCCACCGGAGTCTCTCTCTTCCAGCTCGGCTTCCCCCCCTCTTTTTTCCACCCTTGAGCGCATCCAACAAAAGCCCCTTTCACTGCTTATGAATAGGATTCTTCAGCACATGCCAGACCGTTACTACTTGAAATGTCTACGAATGATATTGGCAGGTCCGTCAAGCTAGTCTTGTTTTTCTTAGGTTGCACTTGCAAGTGTGATGTTTTTATGACCAATTTGGCCACTTACAAAATTTTTCCAAGGTCAGAAATGGCCATACATATTTTATCCGAGTTCTTTTTTTAGATTTAGTCTGCTCCCACACTTTCTCACCACGCCCAGCTCCTCCTCCTCCTCCTCCTCCTCCTTACTGCCTTTATCATTCACCAAAGGAAATTATGTGTTTGTTTCCAGAGTGTGATGGTGTTAGCTACACGTTCACAGTCGCAGACACGTACACACACGCTCTCACACACCCTTGGATTCTGACAGTGAGCAGGTCCAAGCACTGAGAACAGTCATCCTGCAACCCAAAGCATAGGTTTCTCACACTATAGGCTTGTGTGAGACCACTTCATCTTATCTGTCTAATGATAAGTCACTCAGTGTTTTCAGAAGGTCCCCTGAAACTTAAATCTAAACACCCTCTTCTGCTGACTACATAAAGTCTGTGTGTCATGTTTGCAGCTTGCAGTGCTAGTCGTCTCCAAGTCAATAAGTTTTTGCTTTTAAGTGATTGCTGCTTTGTGTAGCTTTGCAGTACAGAGGACTGCTGCATAAGCACTGCAGAGCACAACTGTGAACCAGGCTGACCATAAACATCCATTTGGGATGTAGAAAAACTCATATTAGGGTGCAACTTAAAGGGGCTGTATATTACTTTTATTTGGATTTTATTCAAAATAATCTCACAACAGCCTGAAAGTATTTATACTGAATCTAAAACACTAGCAGTTTAATTTATAAAACAGCGCGGTTTAATTTCTGTGGCATGTTCATTGCATGCTTCACTGATGCCCCTCACCTTCTGTGTTCTTATCCTCAGGGTTAAGAGGCAAACAGGTGCCCTGTATTTACACCCTCTCCACCCAGGATTAAGGCCTTGAGTAAGGGAGCACTTGTGCCACGCAATACTATTCTCTGTGCATGCCCTTCCTAAACTGGCAGCAGCCCACTCAGCAACAGCAGGACCACATTATGTTTCATGTAGCATTTGGAACATCTGCATCCTTAAAGTATACGTGCATGTTTTCAAAAGGATACCAGAAATAGCAGTGGAATTCCAAGGGTGTGGTGGCTTGCATGTGTCCTTACACTTAGAAGAGAGAGCGAGACAGAAATGTCTGCTATTCTAGAACAGTAAAAACATTCAGAATACTTTCCATCTCAGATGAAGTCTTCAGCAGTGTTACTACTGCTCACTGTGGTAGTCACTTAAAAGGACTAAGAGCGGAAAGTCTTATCAGGTCTTTGGGAGAACGTCTCAGAGAAGAGTGGCAGGTGTCTGTGCAGGCTGATAAAACTGACAGAGAGCAGATTCACTGTGCCTAAATGTAGTTACCAATTTTTCCAAACTCTGTCATCCAGTCACTTAGGAATGAGCAGCAAAATGGGATTTTATTTGAAATAAGGACTCCTACCTTGATGGCTTTTTTTTTAAGTGATTTTTTGGCATTCAAATTTTCCCAATTTTTAAGCTTTGAGATGGCTGTTTCAGTGGTGTTTAGCTACATAATGTGCTTGTCCAATTCACAGATATACAGATAAAAGTATCAAAGTTTACATGCAAAATTGCCTGATATCTTAAAAACACTCTTAAAAAGAAGAGGGTTCCAAAAGGGTTCTTTGTGCAATGTCATAGAACAGCCATTTTGAGTTTCTTACAAATCTTGCGATGGATGAAGGACCTTTTTAAAGAACCACCACATAATGTAAAGGTTCTAGGAAGAACCCTTAAATTGGTATAGAACCTTTATATTGTGTGACGGATAAACCTCTTTTTTTCAAATATGGTTGTTTAGGGAACCATCACTTAACAACCTTCTAAAGAGTGTCTAAGAAACTAAGAGTTGTATAAAAGATGAATCCATTTGCAGTCGTTTACATGAATGCCAGCACAGTCTGAATTTACAACAGTAAACACCTCCTTCATCATGCACCTAAGCATATCCATGTCTGTGAGTTTCCCGCTGTTTAAAAATATCTGCACTCCCTCGTTCCCTTGTATTTACACTGACGTTAAAAAATTTGGAATCTCTTTTCAAAGGTTTGGAGTGTTTTCGAAGATACAAAACCAATTTGGTGATGGACATGTGTACACAATTATTCTAAGAAGTCCTGTGCAACATCACAGCTTTCAAATAATTTGTAAGACACTAGAAAGCTGTAAATAAAAAATGAATGAATGTAAGAGGTGTCCAGTATGATGAACTAAGCTGTGCAAGACTTTAAAATAACTGAGAAAGCTATAGAGCATTGAGAATGAATTTATAATACAAGTAATATCTAGAATTGTTCATGTTTCAAAAGGTGTGATCAAATCTCAAGGCAGATACATGTGGTACATTATTTATTTTATTCACTTGTTCAAAGAATTCATTATGAATTGAATAAAACACTTAAAAATTCTTTTAGTGAATCGTGTTTAAATTACTTTGTGAAATATATTATTGTATACAATATAACAGAAATTACTAATGAGGCAAATATCTAATAACTTCTGATTAAATGTTCAACATGAGGGACGTCTCTCTACAAAAAGTGTCTTTTGTCACATGGTTTTGTTTTGGTGCCATAAAGCCGTCCTCATGTAAGGCACTGCAGAAAATGCTGTAAACTCCATGTGAGTCAGAGGGGTGATATAAGCATTCACATATTAAAATCTATGAAGTACTCTGGCCAATATCGGTCTGGACTGCATTTTAATCAAATTAAGACCAGATCAGACCTTAATCAACAATATCAATCAATCTGTGGTGTTTAAATGATCATAGCTAGTTAGACCAGTGTTGCACTTCTGTCGAACCGTTCATGTGCATGTAAGCGTATTGAGATTACCTAAGTGGATGCAGCTTGAGGCATGATTTTGGTTTATGCGATGATACAGGCTAGCAGTTTGCATGAGATACTAGTAAGTGGGGAATGAGCTGCCATTACATTAGCCTTTTAGCTCTAGTGCAAAACCAAAGAAGCAAACCTCAGACACTAAATATGTTTTGAATGTTTGACTTGATTTGAGGTGATCTGTAATCTGTAAATTAAATTTTTCACCAGACTATTGCTTTGGAGTCCATCCATAGTTGTTGAAATCCATGCGTTGAGATATCGATAGATAATCTCTTCCCCTCCCCCACTCTGAGCACGCCGCTCTCAGCGTCCATCCATGACCCTCTCAGTGCATCTGGAGACATGGCTACGCTCTCAGCACACATCCTTCAGCCTCCTGTGGGACCTGCCCTCTCCTCCACAAACTCTCTCGCTCTCTGCCAATCAGCGCCTCTATATTTAGCCAGAATATTTACAAATCTGTCATGTCGTTGTCAGCCGTGTGTTTGTCTAAGTACAAGAGGAGAAGTTAATGCTTTTCCAAAGGCCACTCAAGAGGGTGGGGCTGATATGTCATGAGGAGAGAGAGTCATGAGTGGCCCATTGGTCCTGTTTCAAAACTATTCAGTCATACCAGGCTCAAACAGAATCAAATCTCAATATGTATGAGTTTCAGAGGCATATCTGAGGAAACTATATCTAAAGACAACAGAAATGTAGGCAATATATCTAATATTTCTCCTTATGAGACTGTTGTAGGAATATTCAGCCCGTTTCCAGACATTTTTAAACAAATAAGGTCTTATCTTTTGGGACTATTGGATTGATTAGTGCATGTGACTTAGTACCATGTGGATATTATGTCAAATCCATTCTGTCACTTGATGCCTAAAATCCATCTTTTCTATCATGTTACACCATTCTTGGTCAATGCATTTCATTTTAATGTGTAAGTGTAACTGAATATGGATTCCCAGTCGCTCACCATTTGTCCCCCTTGATTTTAAGGAATGCCCACAGTCTAACTGTGCCAAACAGTAAACATCAGCTCTCACAAGTGAATATAACGTCAAAAACAACTAACTTTTTCACTTTTTACTTTCCATCTCTGTTACCATATGAGGTTATATCCTGTAACATTTAACCTGAACCTGTCCAGAGTCTGACTCTATTTTAAAATGAAGATGACTCAGATTAAAAGTTGAGAGCTTTTCCTCTAATGCACAGCCAACAGAGGCCTTCATCTCTACAACACAGTACAAACAGCAAACGCAATGCAAGCAGGGTCAAATATGTGCGTCACTGCATCTGACCTTATCATCTCTGAAGGAACAGAGAGACTAAAATAGGCTTAGTTGACCTCTGGCTGCATCAACACACTGATATGGACACCAATGAGGATAAGAAATGGTCAGCGATCTTTGGATTAACAATAGATATTGTTTAATAGATGTTGTTTACTACTGATATCAACACTGGAAAAACAAATACATTGTGTATTTTGCCTGCAGGTTTATTTACTTTTCACAATAATTAATGAAAAATATAAAATTTTTAAAAATTTAAATGTAAAAAAAAATATTTTGTTTATGTGCACATGATGTACACATTTGAATCAAGTACAGTATCTCACAAAAGTGAGTACACTCCTCACATTTCAGCAAATATTTTATTATATCTTTCATGGGACAACACTATAGAAATGAAACTTGGATATAACTTAAAGTAGTCAGTGTACAGCTTTTATAGCAGTATAGATTTACTGTCCTCTGAAAATAGCTCAACACACAGCCATCGCCATGTCTAAATAGCTGGGAACTCAAGTGACTACACGTCACAGTGAACATGTCCAAATTGAGACCGATTGTATCATTGTCCCTCCCTGGTGTCATGTGACTCGTTAGAGTTAGAGTTACAAGGTTCCAGGTGTGAGTGGGGAGCAGGGATGTTAAATTTGGTGTTTTGAGTACCATTCTCTCATACTGGCCACTGAATATTCAACATGGCATCTCATGGCAAAGAACTCTGTGAGGATGTTTGTGGAGATTGTTGCTCTCCACAAAGATGGCCTAGGCTATAAGAAGATTGCTAACACCCTGAAACTGAGCTATAGCACAGTGGCCATGGTCATTCAGCAGTTTTCCAGGACACGTTCCACTCCGAAACAGGCCTCGTCAGGGTCAACCAAAGAAGTTGAGTCCACATGTTCAGCTTCATATCCAGAGGTTAGTGTCAAAAAATACACGAATGAGTCCTGCCAGCATTGCTGCAGAGCTTGAAGAAGTGGGAGATCAGCCTGTCAGTACTCAGACCAAATGTCCCACAATGCATGAACTCAGTCTGCATGGCCGTCATCCAGAAGGAAGCCTCTTCTGAATCTGATGCACAAGAAAGCCTGCAAAGAGTATGGATTACTAGAACCATGTCCTGTGGTCCAACAAGACCAAGATAAACTTGTTTGCCTCAGATGGTGTCTTGCATGTGTGGTGTTGCCATGGAGAGGAGTACCAAGATAACTGTCTCTTGCCCACGGTCAAGCATGGTGGTGGTAGCATCATGGTGTGGAGCTGCATGAGTGCTACTGGCACTGGGATCCAACTCCCTTCGGAAACTGTGCTGCATGGCAGTTTTCCAACTCAATAACAACCCCAAACACACCTCCAATATGACAACTACCATGCTGAAGGTAAAGGTGATGGACTGACCAAGTATGTCTCCAGACCTAATACCAATTGAGCACCTGTGGAGCATACTCAAGCGGAGGAGCGCAAGCTGTCTATTGGAAGACATTTCACTTGCAAAATTACAGCAAATGGTCACCTCAGTATCCCAGCGCTTACAGAGTGTTGTTAAAATAAGAGGTGATGAAACATAGACATAGAAATGCCCCCATCCCAACTTTTTTTTTTTTTAATGTGCTGCTGGCATCAAGTTCAAAATGGAAAAATGTTTTTAAAAAAACAGTAACATTTCTCAATTTCAACATGTGATATGTTGCCTTGTACTATTTTCAATTAAATATTGGATTTAAAAGGTTATCACATCATTGCATTCTGCTTTTATTTACATTTTACACAGCATCCCAACTTTTTTTGGAAACGTTGCAAATTGAATTACTTTTTTCAGTGGATGCCTAAACCTTTCAGGGAATATTTCAGATCTAACCAGTCACCCACTTCTCTCAGAATCTGGAAACAAAGCTGATATTCTGTGTGTAGTCTTCTCTCTGGTGTCTGACTTTTCACTCTTAATCCAACGTTTCTTTCAAAAGATCCATCATCTCTCTCACAGGTTTTGATTCTGACGACACCGGCGTAGTAGGTGTTTTTTTGCTGGCAGACTTCCAGAAATACCTTGATTTTCTCTGTGTATTGATTAAACCCTGGACAATTAATCATTTATAGACAGAATTCATTATATCAAATAAATATATTCATGAATAAGAGTTTCATTCCAACATGCAATATATCTGATTGTAACATGTTTGAAAATAATAACGGCTGATGTTAATGGGAAACTCATTTTATTTCTCTA
This sequence comes from Pygocentrus nattereri, assembly GCF_015220715.1. NCBI lineage: Eukaryota > Metazoa > Chordata > Actinopteri > Characiformes > Serrasalmidae > Pygocentrus > Pygocentrus nattereri. The sequence continues at coordinate 22,931,778 of NC_051220.1, forward strand.
ATAAAGAGTAAATGATAGTAATCATAGTATAACACTGATATTCTTAAGTCCACACCCACGAACATAGATAATGAAAAAAAAAGAAACTTCTTTAAAGTGGTCTGGAAAGAGACTTGCAACAGAACCCCTTCAATTAAAAAGTTTTATCCAAACTATCCTGGATAAAATGACATATAAACACAAGCATGAGCACAAGCCATACACATGGTTGTATGGTCAAATGATGGTTTGTTGATTTTCTAAGTGAACAGTTTACACATCCTCTACAGAGAACACACGTCTGCACAATATAATGTGTAGTTACTGTTTACCTGCTGAATTTAACGTTAGTGAAAAAGCATGGTACATTTTATATTTATATATAATGCTTTATTTTTCTTCTATTTTTTTTATTGAAGCTGCCCTTTACACTGTGAACATTTCATGATGAAACAACCAATAGAAATGGTCCAAAATTACAATAAATAAACTTTTTACATTAACTTATACACCTTATGTCCAAAAGTTTGAGGACGCCCACTTGTCCGATGTTCCTTACAAAATCAAGAGTATTATTAAAGGAGTTTGACCCCCTTTTAATGCATTAAAAGCCAACTTTGCTGGGAAAGCTTTACACTGGACATTGGGATCGCTGTAAGGATATCAATGCTTTTCTATGGAGATTATACATGTGTATTTAATTCTGTGTGTATTTGAACTCCTGCATCAGCTGTGGGTACACCTAAATGTATCTGTACAAGAAAGGATGTCCACAAACTTTTGGACATATAGTGTATATAGAAAAAAAAGTGTATATATATATATATATATATATATATATATATATATATATATACACACACACACACACCTATCGTTATGTTCTTCAGTAGCCACGTTCACATGCAACCTAATAATCCGCTAATAATGAGGCCATTCGGAACGCAGTCTCTATCTGATTGAAGGAGGTGGGTAATCCTGTAAATAATCCGTTAAATAGAAGAATAATAGCCATGTAAACGCCTGAATCCGATTACACTCCAATCGGGAGGTCTAAGTCCGTTCGGCAGAGCTTATAAACGCCTCTGGCAAAAGTTTATAACGTTCAACATGGCGGAGCTGAAACCGGTCTGTAGAGGAGACGAAGTTTATGCTCTGAGCTTTAAAAGACGGCGGTGGGACCGGCGTCCGGCTTGTGTGTCTCAGAACACGACGTCTTCCGCTCGCCGCTTTCTTTATGAGTACATGTGAGGTACATTTTTCTGAGTCTGACATCAGTTTAAAGCATTTAAAGCGACTCGTCCGCGTCCCCTGGAAACTCATCTCACTCTGACTGGACCCCACGCGATGTTCGCTGTCATGGTAACGTTTACTCTAAGCGCTACTCCACGCATGCGCGTCATTTTGCATAAGATTACTTGCAGCGAGCATGAAGACGAAGATGTTTCCATCAAACTGTTGAACAGAGTGAGCTTATACATAACCTTTAAATCTGTAATCGGAATTTATTCGAATTGGCAGATATGTTTGCATGTAAACATAGCCACTAAGAACTTATACAGTATATTTTAAAATATTGTAAACTACACAGTTCATAGAAGGTATTTTAATGAACGTTTTGAATAAGCTGAGAACAAAAAAAGATCAGTTTAATTCTAAACAACATGCTATATTTATTAGGAGTGAAACAACGCACAGAATTCTTTGTTTAATTCAGTACAACACAACAGTCGAGTCTCACTTTTTTTTAATACAGCAGAATTAAGGAATGCCTAGAAATCTGAAACATGTTAATATGTTTATGTTTTCATTGCTGTTGGCATTCAACATTGTAAAAGTATCATAATATGTTAGCTACAAGTTAATACATTCATATTAATGCTGTTCCTACTTGCTTTTTTAATAGTCATGCTTCATCAGAATCAGAATCAAGCTTTATTGGCCAGGCATGCTACGCATACAAGGAATTTGGATTTGGTTACGGGAGCTCACAGTGCACAGTATCAGACAGACATGCACACGTAGAGGATAAGATAAAATAAATATAAAATGTAACAAGATAAAATAAAATAAAAAAATAAAACATGCATTACCACCACTCACTCAGACACACACACTCAGTCATACCTGTAAACCGTACAATGTGCAAAGTATGGGTCTAAAGTATTATTCATGCAGTATTTGCTACACAAAAATGATTCACTGAGCACAGAATTAAGGTTAGTCCATGGCCACCACAGTCCTGATTTCTGATTTAAATCCCATAGAGAATCTGTGGTACGAGCTGAAGAGGAGAGTCTGAAGGTTCTAGAGAGGTTCTGTATGGAGGAATGGTTTCAGATCCATTGCTTTGTGTTTTCCAGTTTCATTAAACATTATAGGAGAAGACATAGAGCTGTTGTCTTTACAAAGAGAGGCTGCACAAAGTATTGAATTAAAAGGTTCCCCACAGTGGTGGCACACAAAGATTTGAGAAATTTGATTTGAGAATATTTAATTCCTGATTTTTTTTTTATTCTGTCATTGTACTTCAAATAAAGGTTGGATATTTTTTTGGTTATATTTTGAATGAAAGATTAAAAGGACCAACAATAAAGAATGTTTCTCATGTCCTGTTTTGCTCATGTTTACCAGGGGTGGCAATAATTGTGATAAGCACTGCATTTATATATATATATGCACAGTATTGTTACACTATTGTTAACTTTCTAATTTATTTTATTATTGAAAAATCCAATTTTTTTACATTTTCTTTTTTTTAAATTGCTTTACAAATTTTACAAAACTTTGTACTAACGATTTGAAATGTGTGAAGCTGTGGAGTACTACGGGGGAGGTTCTGGAGCCAGTAGGTCCAGCCACACTCAATCCTTCTGGTCTGTTCGACCAGCTGCTGCCCTGTGCCCACTTCTCTCTTCATGACTCCACTGTTCTCCTGCCAACTGTCTAAGCCCTGCTCAGCAAAACGGACAGCACAGAGCAGGGGGGCAGCTGTCCTCTCATAACGGCTGTGCTACCCACTTCCCTCTGTGGATTCCTGGCACTCTCACTGGTTCTACAGAAGAAAGAGAGTGGTGGAATTCCCCACCAGGGCAGGAAAGATGGACACGTAGTACCAGCCTGACCAGAACAGCTGAAGGTTTGAAGATCCAAGTGCAGCACAACTCATGAAAATAATAATGGCACACACAGTGATCATCAACGAAAGGGCAGCAGATTTATCAATCAGCCCTGACAGTTCACTGCTGGCAGTTGACTCTTAACTGAAGGGATCCAAGAATACTGTAGGCTCACACACGGACTGCTGGACCATGGGATGCGGTTGGCGGGGGGACCTGGGCCATGGTCCGATTTTTTTTTAACTTGTGCCAAAGAACTTTCACTATATAAAATCCAGATCTAACCATTTGACAGAGCTATGCTATCGATCTTGTTGAGTAAAAATGAACACACTTAGCCCTCTTAGGTCCTTTTAATTAATGCTAAATATGGCAGGAAGGGAGGTCTTTTTATTTAGATTTCAGTCATCAATAGAGTACATGGTTGCTCACTGTAAGGAATGTGAGATTCATTAGACATATACTCTACTGATGACTGATATCCGCATTGTACAGTAAGAACTTAAGTACATTATGTAGATCTAACCTAAACTGGTAACTTTAATTGGTAGCTGAACATAACCACATTAAGTGGATGTGAAAAAGATGCATATACATACACACAAATACACAAGGAAGGGAACGATAACAAGAGGGTGAGTAAAACTATAAGCAAGTAGCAGGTCATATAAAGCAGGTTACATGTAAATAAGTAATGTGAATCGAATTTATAGCTGAATGACAATGATAACATTAAACCTCTAAGGATTAGTGAAGCTAGATGTACTGGATTCTATCTGTATCACAATAAATGTAATACACATACACTTTACGTGATCTCTACTTATTCATACATTTTCAAACAATCAGGATTCTAGGATTTTTGTTAACATTTATCTTTTACTAAAACGTGGAGTATGTTTTGCTGCACTTGGCTACATGTTCTTCCTTGGTATGAAGAGTGATTTACTTAGGTACTGATTTGACAGTTTTCTTCAAATGTTTGTCAATAGCATGGGATTGTCAAAAGAATAGGGTGGCATGATCTGTGTCTGTAACACCAGTGACATGGTGTTCTAATCTGCACATTAATTTATGCTGTATATTTACTGAAGTGTATTTGATTATTTAACAGTATCCCTGTTTTGGGTGAAAGCTTTTGTGTTATGAAAAAGCAGTCATGCCATCAGTGGTGTTATACCATGTCACTGCTGCAACACTTCTGTGTTGGTGTTACACAGTGTCACTGGTGTAACAGATGTGTTGATGTTACATAGTGTCAGTGGTGTAAAAGTTCCATGTTGGTGTTACACAGTCACTGGTGTAAAAGTTCCATGTTGGTGTTACAAAGTATCACTGGTATAACAGTTGTGTTTTAAATGTTTGTTTTGGTGTTTCTCTGCCACTGGTGTAACAGTTTGGTGTTATTCAGTGTCACTAGTATAACGGTTCTTTGTCGGTGTTACACAGTGTCACTGGTGCAACATTTGTGTTGGTGTTACTCCGCCACTGGTGTTTCATTGGGTGTTATTCAGTATCAGTATTATAGCAGTCCTGTGTTGGTAATACCCAGTGCCACTTGTGTAACAATTCTCTGATGAAGTTACAAAGTGTCACTGGTATAGCAGCTCTGTGATGGTGTTACACAGTGAAACTGGTGTAACAGTTCTGTGATGGTGTTACACAGTGTCACTAGTATAACAGTTCTGTGTTGATGTTACACAGTATCACTTGTGCAACATTTGTGTTGGTGTTACTCTGCCACTGGTGTTACATTTGGTGTTATTCAGTGTCAGTAATATGACAGTTCTGTGTTGGTGATACACAGTGTCACTTGTGTAACAATTCTGTCATGAAGTTACAGACTTTCACTGGTGTAGCAGCTCTGTGATGGTGTTATACAGTGTCACTGGTGTAAGAGTTTTGTTTGCAAAGTGTCTATGCTGTAACAGTTCTGTGTTGAAAATTTTAACTGTGATCTACCTGAAAGTTTTTTTAAGTAAACCGTTACTTAATTGTCTTATAACATGTTTTATACTTGACCTATAAAGATTTTATCATCTAATGAAAGAATGAGACAGAAGGATGATAGTTTATGCTATAATTAAATGCTGTCATTTGATCACATGGCTTTTTAAACAAACAATGAAAATAAATCAATCAGTGTACATTTTTTGTTCCGTATTTTCATCTGAAAAATTTTAGTTACCTTTTATTTTTGAGAAACTTTCAATGTGAAAACGCCAGTTACATACATATTGGAATCCTCAATAAAATATCTCAAATTACACTGCACATTGATTTATTAAAAGTAGTGACAGATGATATTCCCATTTCAAATGCTCCCTGTTTAGAGAATGAGCAAGGCCAGCACCAGCTATAGGCAGAACAGGCATTTCCCTAAAGACTCTGCATTACTGAGGGGCCTCCATCTCATTGATCTGCATCGATGCGAAGAGTAAGTGAATCAGTTTTCATATTGGATTTGGTGGTTGGTTGTCATTGGTCATAAAACTAATCAATGCCAGTGATGCAAGATGGGCTCCATCTTCTTAACATGTGAAGAGATTATATAAGCTTACACAGTGCAAGGACACTCCGCTGCCCTCCCCACTGCTCCAAACAGAGTGCAAACATTACTGCCAATGTTACGTTGGTGCTTACAGAGCAGGAACATTTATAAGGCACTGCAAAATGGTAAATTAAGCACACTCGTACAAAGAGCTGCAAGATAATTTATTAGTCATATTACTTGCCATGTTTTAATTTCCATGCAATGTTCTGCATTAGCTGTGCCAACAATAGTTTGCTGCAAAAGTGCAGTTCTTTCAATCATGTCTAATCATCGCATTACTTCCTTTAGTTTCCTTCATTTTTTTCCCAAGACAACAAGATCAACTGCAACTTAAGCCATTAAGTGAAAGTGTAGAGTAAAAACATTTTTAAAAAGGGCACCAAGTGTCCCACTGCCTTACTATTAAAACAACATACAGTTTATTTTATAAATAGCAGTATTGCAGTAATTGCAACCATGTTTGTGATCTTGTGTTGATATGATAATAATCACTTTTATTTCTAAAGTGCCTTTCCCATGCTTACGGCCACTTTACTATCATAGAACACAAACACATTAAACAACAAAAACATGACTATTAAACACTTGCAGACATTACAATCAAAGATAAGAGGAACATTGATAGAATAATGAAAACAAATGTGTCTTTAACAGACATTTAAATGAGTATAGAGAGGAGGCTTCCTGAATACATCTGGGGAGAGTATTCCATATGTGGTAGCTACTCAAAGCCAGATTGGGTAATTGGGAGAGTCGGAAGAATTCCCATAGGGCTGTAAGCATTGTGGACTGGTTACTGTGAGCTAGTGTAAAAGCACTAGTACATTCAGACAAGCTATAAATGTTACATTCAACATTTGATTACATTGAATTCCAATGTTACATTCATGCGATAATAATGTAAGCACTTTTTATTCACTTTTTTTTTACAATAACTGTAAAAAAACATAGTAAAGCCTAGAAGAAAAGAGGAAGGAATGAAAAGCACGTAAATGCACAGATTTTAGAAAAGTTATCACAAAGGCAATGCTGTGTGTGTGTGTGTGTGTGTGTGTGTGTGTGTGTGTGTGTGTTTAGCAGGAGATATACTGTTAGAATCTGGGGTGGGCTGGTGTGAATTATGTAAATCCTGGTCTGAAAACAAGTCCCACTCCAGCCCTGGAGCTGCTACATTAAGTGATCACCCTCCCATAGAGGTCTATTTGAACTTTGGAACATGGAGAATGCCTAAATTACTTGATTGTGGTGTGCAAGATGGGACATATAAATGGAGGAGCTCAGCAGGTAATCAGGACACAGGCCTTACAGAGCTTTATATAAAATGAGAAGAACCTTGCACTGAACACGATATGCAATAGTAATACGAGTTTCCTCTTTCAATTGTCTGCATAAAACTTACTTAAGAGCTAATATTTCCCCCTTGTGGAGAAGTGTCTGTCTACCATACATGTATGGGTGAACTACAGGACACATCAAAATGCTTGGCATCTAAAAATTAGAAATGTTTCAAGAAATATTTGTTTATTACCATAGATGATGTATCTTGCACTTTGTGTGATGTAGTGGTTTATCTTTGTTTTTAACATGTGATATGCACTTGCAGTATACCGGTATTAGTTTACCTACAGAATGATAACTTGGGGAGCTACCAATATTTTTTATAAAATATTTACGTATAGCTTTGCTTAGATGTGGCTTTTTCTGCTCAGTCTGAGACATGTATTAGCTGGTTGTGTTTAGATAGTACATGCTACACAATATTACTAGACGTTTTTGTTCATTATTCAAAAAATTGAATATGTAAGCAAGTGTAAAGCTAAATCAGACTCATCTGAGGGGACTTCAAGTTCAGATCAGTTAAAATCTTGGGTTCTACTTTATATTATGTGCCTCTAATAACTGTGTAATTACACATCAACAATACATGCAATAACACTGAGGATGTATTCACTGTTACAGATTGGTTAAAGTGGCACAATGTATGTAAATACATGTGTGTATTAATTTTAGTTTTTATGTGTATGTATCTTGATGTTGTATCAAGATACTTTTTCTTATGTAATTTCTCTTGTGTAACAGAGCTAGGGTAATTACGTTTGTGGGAACTGCTGTTTTTCCAGCGAGACTGATTATAGCAGGAGTTATATAATTATCTATATTATGAGGGTACTCGCATTGCATCTGCACAGGAAATAGTCTACAGTATTACGCCTGTGTTGTAACATGGAAAGCTAACCAAAGTTCTGGCTTTATACCGATCTGTATGATGGTATTTAAATAAACAGAACAAAACAGCAGTTCAAACAGATGCAATTACCTTCACTCTATTACATATGTGTAATTACATAAGAAAAAACATGATTTTACAAAAATCAAGATACAATTGTGTGAGTAAAAACTGAAGTTGATACACATGGGTATTTATATAAGCCATACAGCTGTAATCCATCTGTAACAGTGAATATGTAACCAGTCGTTACATTGTTATTGCATGTATTGTTAAAATGTAACTACATAGCTAATAGTAACACTATATAAATTGGGGCCAAATCTGGTTTAAGGCCATTTATATGATTTAGATTTTGCCTTGAGTTTGTGTGCCGACATTACAGCAATGGATAAAACGTGGGGTAGGACATTATTCTCAAGGCAGCACCTTTGTCTGTTGTTACTATAATTTTGCAAAGAAAACCGTCTCCTATAACCATATTTAATATGTTATGTTGCTGCAAACATGAAAAGGAAAAATGCTTGTTTATTGAGAACATTTTGAAAAGCTAGGAGTTCCCAGGCAGGTGACAGGCAGTGTATATTATAGTGTATACAACACACTCCCTAAGCCAAATTTTTCCTAATCTAATAGAACATGTTGCAGAATGGGAAGGGCAAAGCAGTTCTATTGGGGGGTAAATGCTCAGTAAAAAATGAATGCGACGATGTCAATGTCGATCTTTGTCTCAATGGAAAAGTCTTTGTTAGAACCAAATCTAATCTCTTGACCTGAGTGACGAAAGAGACATGATGAATCAATTACTTGAGTGTGATTTTCCCCTGTCTAGAGTCGGAATAGCGCAGGCCATTGATGAGCCAGCTTTGTGCTGTAGAGAGCACATGGGGACAAGACCCAGGTCAGACTATAAAATAGATTAAATGCACCCTCTGCTGGTGAAGGACATACCATACATCTTTACACTGAATAGCTGAAATAGCCAGTGGGTATTGGGTCAGTAATGTGAATGTGACTTTAAGAAGGGTCAAATAGGCTGGCATCAGGTCTGATCATGATCTTTTGCCTGGAAATATTATTTTAAATTGTTAAATTGTATATTATTTCTGTGTATTATATGTATTTCAGGCAGTCTGATTTAGTTTGTGGTGTGTGGTGCTGCATTTAAGGTCAATGCTGCCACCTGGTGACACGGATTCAGGCTGAATCCATTCATAGGTCCGTATCCCTTTTTCTTGAATTTATTTTTTTGTCTGAGGTCCACTTATGATGTTCCTACAATAAATGTAATATGTGGGGAATTTTGTTGCCATGATATGGGCCCTTAAAAATCAAAGAACATACTTTTAGTTTCCTGTGTATTTCATATACTGCTTTGTGTACTGGGTACAGTGGGCCAGTGAACATGATATGTAATGATATATTTGCTGTTTCATGTCTCAATACATGCTGGTGCTGTAGCTCCCACAGTTTATACTGATGTATTTGTCACAAATGTGGAAACTTGTAAGTTCAAGTATTCTGCTCACACACAATGGGAGTGAAAAACAATTCAATTCAATTCAAGTTTATTTGTATAGTGCTTTTTACAACAATGTTGTCACAGAGCAGTTTTACAGAAATCATTCTGTAGAAATCAAAATACAACATGGCAATGAAAAAGTGTAAAATGCTTGCAGCACTGAGAAGCAATAGATAGATTTATTGCTTCTTTACTTATCCTCTGAGAGGATATTCTGTGCCATACATAAATGTTTGTTGAGACATGCAGAAAATTACATATATCCATATAAAAACCAAGCTGTAGGTTCTGACTTTTTAAAGAAACTCTTGTCCACAAGGCAGCTATACTTGGTAAATCATCATTAAATATGGCACATCACCAACAATACAGCAAAATGGAAAAAAATATATGCAATTAATTGATAAGACATTATAGTGAAAGATTGGCAAAAACAAATAATTGATCAGCCAAGACAAAAATGGTGAACAAAAATTGTTCACACTTTGTATATAACAATGTCATACAGTGCCAGAAATAAGCAAGTCTGTATGAAATGACATAAGAACTTGACATGGTTTAAGGCAACTGCGTAATGATTTAGACATGTGGTTTGCACTGTGCTAACTGGTGGAGTATAAGCTCCCGTTACTTATAAGCTACATTAGCCTACATTAGCTCCAGTACAGAACATGCTTCAGACATCAAATATGGCTTGGCTGATAGACTACATTTTGTGGAAGAGGACTGTGCCTTTCCAGCCAGCCCATTCAAAATTAAAATTGAAATATAATGACTGTTAAACTGTTGTCTCACTGTTATTCTAAGCCAGCTATCACTTTGTCTCTGGCTTCTGTTTTGCAGAGCATTGTGATCAGTCATGAAAACTGGTGTTTGATCATAAAAAATCTGTGGGATAGAGGGATAACTCTACTGTCTCCAATTGCTTTAAAGGGGAGTTTAAATTCAGATCTTATTAACACGTTCACTTCAGAAGGCTTGTCTATTTCTCTCTTTATTTGCAGTGTATCTGTCAGTGATATCACTTTGGGTGGATTTCTTTTTCTGGACAGATGCAATTATGTTATTCAACTCTCACCCATAGTGTTTAAGGAAAAGCAATGATTGAGAGCTTTCTCATAAATCCTCATTTGTGTGTGTGTGTGTGTGTGTGTGTGTGTGTGTGTGTGTGTGTGTGCATATGTGCATATGTGTGGTTGGGTAAACAACTCTGAAGCAAGCCACATCTACCTTTTCTGAACCTTCTGGTTATATTTAATTCTAAATTCCGAAGAACAATAGGAGAGGGTGAAGAGTGCTTAATCAAGCTTTAATTGATTTCTTCTGTGTTTCTTCCTTGCTTGCTGTACTGGAGCATAAAGGGAACAAGAGAGAGAGAGACTGAGCATTGGTATTTTGTGTGTGTGTGTGTGTCTGTGTGTGTGTGTATCTGTGTGTGTGTGTGTGTGTGTGTCTCTGTGTGTGTGTGTGTGTGTGTGCGTGCAATATGCAAACATGCTGTACATGTTCATATGGGAGAGGGAGAGGGAGAGAGAGAGAGAGAGACAGAGACAGAGACAAAGAGAGAGAGCATTTACATTCACAATCTGGTGAATTTGGCATAGCAGATTTCATCTATAGTACCCCATCATCACTGAATAGAAATACTTTAAACTTGGGCAACTTATTTCACTGGGAACAAGAGAGAGAGAGACTGAGCGTTGGTATTGTGTGTGTTTGTGTGTGTGTGTGTGTGTGTGTGTGTGTGTGTGTGTGTGTGTGTGTGTGTGTGTGTGTGTGTGTGTGTGTGTGTGTGCGTGTGCAATATGCAAACATGCTGTACATGTTCATATGAGACAAAGAGAGAGAGACAAAGAGAGAGAGCATTTACATTCACATTCTGGTGAATTTAGCATAGCAGATTTGATCTATAGTACCCCATCATCACTGAATAGAAACACTTTTAACTTGGGCAACTTATTTCACTGTAATATATTAAGTTAATTTTAATGGATGTATGACTTATTTTCATGAATCACTCTGAAATCTAAAACAATTGATCCAACTAATTATGTAAAATGATGAAATGGGCCAGATGTGTTCAGCAGAGTTGGACCCTGCTGAACATATCTGGCCCATTATTAACTTAAAATGACCAAAATTAACTTAAAATATTACACACACACACAAATAATGTTTTACCACTTTGGCTAAGGCTCACTTGGAAAAGATATTTTTCATCTTTGTGTGACTGCCCCAGATAAACAAAAATGGAAAATACATTTTTAAAATTTCACCAAAAGCCTCAGTGCCATGCAGTGCTTTTAGTAGTCACTTTGTTCCAAGTCTACAGTGATGTCTGGATCCAATGTTATATCAAAGCACAACTGAGTGAATTTTGTTGGTTAAAGGCACGACTGACAGTAATCCACCCACCATGCCTGTGGTCATATGATGTGATAGGAGCTAACTTACATTTAAAACATGTTCTGCGTTGCCCAAAATTAGTAGGTTATTTCCAGTTAAGTGCTGCAACAGTGGGCCTGTAAGTAGACTATGTTTTTAACTCCTAACAGACTAAATGTGCCATGGACTTAAGTAAGAGGGAGGCCTTCTGCATGACTTAACAGCAAGAAGTTTGTCCAAATGAAGGGTATAGCTGCTTGAATGCACACACATGCACACAGATCAGCAGTATGGAATTGGCTTCATTTTGAGCCTGCACAGACGGTAGGTCAAAACCCGTCATTGGCTGAGGCTCATCACATGACTGCAGATTACAGCTGGAGGCAGAGCTGTGTTTGTTGGGGTTTCATATGGTGTAGATCAGACACACACCACAGCATTCCACTCAGCCTACGCTAACGATAACCATGAAAGTAGCTTCTCAGCCTTAAAACCAAGACCCTTGTAGGATCCCACTTCCCCAGATCACATCCCTATCACACAGGCCTAGCCAGATCAAGCAACTACAGCTTCTAACTGAATGCACTTGAACACAGTTAATGCACATCACATATTTTTAGGTTTTCACAGCATTTCTCACATTACACAATACATATTTTTGTATTATGAGCTATTGTCAATGTATAAGCCTTGTTGGTAGGCCACGTGCTTGCAAGGAATGAGAGAAAAAAGTGGAGTAGCACATCTGTTTGTAAACACAACAATAAAAACTGTGCAAATCAATGTCTTGTTCTCTGTTCTAAATACAGAAAATTCACTGAACGTCTTAAAACTCTGTGACTGGCTGCCTAACATTGGACACAGGCCCTCATTCGCACTGTGGCTATCTTCACTATTAATGTTTTTTGCCAGTTGTACTTAGAGTTGCTAAGTGTTTCCTGCTGTCGCCCCAGTCTCCTCTGTTCGGTTTATTCACATGCTGACTCATTCTTTACAGAAACAACCTCTGGAACGTGTACCACCCACAGAGTCGATTTTTGAAAAAACAGTGATTCAAGTTTTCCTTAACTGAAAGTGTGGTGAGACTGTGCTAATGTGGGGATGCTCATAATAAAAAAGTCCATTTTAATCAAACGTTCACTGTTAAAACTATAAGCTGCACTTATTTTATTTATTGTATTGTATCTTATTGTTATTGTATTGCATTGAATGGCACAGAGTTCTGCGTTCAACTCTGTTTCTTTTTCTCTTGGTGTCTGCAGTGACATATTTGTTTCTAGCAGTATCTGAGTTCAGGACGGTCTCTTTCTCTAAGCTATTGGTAACTAGCAAAGATACTTTCTCTAGATTGACAAAGCACTTCTTGTAAGTCGCTCTGGATAAGAGCGTCTGCTAAATGCTGTAAATGTAAATGTAAAACTGGACTTGGGAGTTCTGGGAGCAGGCTAGAAGTTTCACAACTTTTAAATCTTCTCAAAAAAAATGGTCATGCAGGCCTAAAGTAGCTAATGTAGCATTTATCATAACTTATACCACCACCTTATACCACTAGGCCAAGACAGAGCGTCTGTTTCATTTGACTCAGTGTGTGTTTACACCAGGCTAGTTCCCTGTAATAGGAGAGGTATCAGAGCGCGTCTCAGGTGAGATGCATCTGAAATCTGTCACAGTGCCTCTTGTACATTTCCTGTCTCTTTATTAGCCGTGAGGGGACTCGGGACTCGGGGCGGTGGGCTGCTGGGGTGTTGGGGGGCGTTCATTCTGAAAGCAACAGTTGTTTACTTTGTTATTTTGCCTCTAGTGGGTCTGAAGTAGTACAACAGCGATTGTTTCGGTCTTTCGGAGGGAGGCGGAGACTGAGTTGGACAGTGATGCTCGCGCTCTGCTCTCCTACTTTCCTCCTCCTCCTCCTCCCTTCTTCTCCACCTCCTCTCCACCCTCGGTTCTCTTCTGACCCCGGCCTCTCTTCCTGACCGCCCCGCTTTGTCTCGAGTTTTAAACGAGTCCCGCTCACAGCTCCGCGAGCTCCGGTAACTGACCGCGCGAGGGAAAGAGAACTCTTCAAAAATGTGTGCACTGTCTCTTTAAGATCCCTTGACTGGTCCGCTTCGTATTGATCAATCCACCATTTTCCACCACACTCACTCAGCGGCGGCACTGTTAGCGGCGGCGGCGGCGGCGTGTGGAAGCCCTACCTGGAGCCACCAGGACCAGGAGCAGGGGCAGGCATGGCAGCCAACATGTACCGGGTCGGAGGTAGAGAGCACGTTTTGTGTGTTTTCTGTGTCTTTTCCCTCCTCCCTTCGCGTCGGCCTCGTTTATTTTGTTGGCTTTAAGCTAGCAGCGCGCTCTGTCCTTCCTCTTTATTTCCTAAAGCTGAAGTGCCTCATGCGCTGTTTGACTGGAGGAGGATGATGATGGTGACTGAGGAGCGGGATGAAGAGTCTAGTTTCGAGACCCCTCCAAGGTTTCCCTTCTACTTTCGCCCGACTCGAGCGTGTTAGCATTTTACTGTAGCGAGTCTTGAGTCTCTTCACTGTTAGAAAGGAGGCAGCGATTATTTTCTGCCAAAGTAAACCCCTCTAAAGCTTTTTAAAGTTAAGCTCGTCCAGCTCCGTTGCTCGTGCTGGCTCGGAAACCTGAGGTTTTCGGTGATGGCTAGCTAGCTAGGAACTGAACTGCCTTGAAGAAGGTCTGGGATGCACATAATTTGTCACACGTCCTGCCAAGTGATACTTTTCAATGACCTGAAGTAACGTAAAGTGACTGAAGTTGGACTGAGGCAGTAGCCTGTAAACTGGGGGAGTTCAGTGATCTTAACCTACTACTGGAAAAGCTAGTGAGGAAAGATGTGAGCCATTGTCCCAGCTAAGTTAGCCTTCTTGACTCGAGGCGTAAACTGCAGTGGCAAATATAAATATTAGAGAGTTCATTTGTGGCCGAATTAGTCACTGAAGAAGGTGAATATGAAGTCTCATTCTTTCAGTTGTAAATAATAATAAATAAATGACTTTAAAACTTTTTTTTCCCAAAATGTGATTAACTGCTACCTTAATTCATGCACCTATCCAAATGTATGTAGGCCATTAAAAGTGCAGTTGCTTGTTGGGGGAATATGACTGATCAGTTATTTTCCACCACAGTCCTGGGGGACCCCCCAAACTCGCTGGCTGGTGTCTGTCGTCCTCCCATTGTGAAACAGTTTTGTCCCTTATCTGTATCTAATGAATTGTTTTTGGTAGCAAGCAGATTTTAGGATGAGTTTTTGTATCAGATGTGATGAAGCAGAGGCATGACTAAATTGTGCAGCACTACACTCCCCCAGGATTGACATTTGATAAGATGCAAAGGTGTTTCAGCAAGATTTGGCCTACACCATGTATACTGCAAATCCGCCAAATAAATATTTAGCATTACAACGTATTAAGTGAGGAGTGATGACAAAACAACTTTAGCACTGCTGAATAAGTGTTGTGTTGCATCAGTATCATTCATAAGAGGATCAGATGTTTTGCTGCTCCCTGCCCAGTGAGTAAATGATGTGAAAGTTTGTGGACACCTACGCATCTGACGTCTTGTCCAGAATCAAGGATTATTTATAGGGAGTTTGACACCCTCTACCTACCGCCACCACACACACACACACACACACTCTTTACTTGTACCATTCAGCTACAAGAGCATTAGTGAGGTCAGGTACTGATGTTGGATGATTTGTTCTTCACACATGGCTCTCTGACTCATGCCAGAGGTATTCAGCAGGGCTCAATCACCTCAAAGATTCCACAATGAGTGCAGTCAAGTACCTGTGTAAGCAATGGGTGCATCTTAATCAACTGAACTCACTAATTAGGAGGGGTGTCTAGAGCTTTTGGGGCACATTGTGAATTTGACAATATGGTTTTTCAGTGAGGGATTAGAAAAGATTGTGCTGTGGCTTGGGACCTCACTTACACTCCTCTACCAGTATTTGCGCCATCCTTTGCTGCTGAGGCTGAAAATGGCCTCAGGCTCTCAGACCAGCAAGCAACCTCTAAGGACCGCTGTACCTTCAGCCTCTGCAACACCTGATCCATATCGACGAATTCTATCTCTCTCTCTCTCTCTGCCCTGATGCTGTTCCATGGGCCAAAGCAGCAATGCATGCACAAGCATTTAAATTCAACAGAAAACAATGGCAAAGTCAGATTTCTACTAAGTTAATTTGTAAGACATAGTCAGCTGTTACTGATTAGGCACGCTAACCTATTGTTTGGTAATTATGTTTTATTTTGAGGTGTTTGGAGTAATCAGTGCATTTACGTGATCCAAAAAACACAATTTTGGTAAAAATAATAATATGGGCCTTTAACTGATCTACACTATTATGTTTTTGATATGCTCCAAGGTGTATTTGCAATATGCAGCTTTATAATCAAAATGTGATATTTTATCTATGTAATACAGCCCTAGGGCTGGTTCTGTGAACCTTAATCAGATGATTGTCACTGGTTAGGGCTGCATATTTTTAAAAAAAACTATTGTGAATCTCATTAATGGAGATGCGTGGCACAATTTGATACACAGTCTCTACACACTCTGCAGGTGTGCCTGCTGTTCGTCAAACTACAGATAGAGTACAGTCTTTCACAGTGTTTGAGTATAAAAACACTGTAGATTGGAAATCAGCTGAATTCTTTAAAGCTCCAAAGCTCTTAGTTTGTGGCTAATGCAGTTTACAACAATGAATGCTTGTTTTTCATGCAGTGGGCGTACTACTAAATGGATGCATTAATTATGGCCTTTGGTGATTAGCATATCGTGGAGCCCAAAATTGCTAATAGTGATTAATACACCGCTAATTGTACAGCCCTCGCTGAAGTGCCTGAGTGGTTGGTTCTAGTTAAAGCCATTCTGTTGCTATCCCCCCTCAGTGCTGAATTAGTGAAGATGCCCAAGGTATATCTGAGCCACAGTGCCATCAGTTGCACAAAGCCACTCTTCCTCCTCCTGAATGTTGAGGCTTTGTATTTGAATGCAGGGCTATCATTGAAAAACAATGCCTTGTGGAGAGGAGACAAAGCCTGTCTGAGTGCTCTCTAGTTTTCTTTGTCTTTCCCGCACACGATGGCAAAGGTAGCCTGGCGGAATTTCCTTTTGCAGACCTCATTGTGCTGTCTTGGCTTTGTTTGCCTTCTCCCAGGAGTTGAGGTTCTCCCCAAAACTCCAGTGCAGGCTAGAATGTGCCAAGAAAATCGGGGGGAGGGAAGGGGGGAAGCCCCAAGCAGACCACCATGATCAACTGCAGAAATTATGGAAATATGCAGGATCACATGTCAAAGGTCTGTGGTAATGGAATATTAGTCCACAGTTTTGGTCCGCTGGACAATGCGAAGTAGTTGCAGCTGTTGTCCATCCACTCTAATTATTTGCTCCTGTACATGGATCGCCTTGAACCGTGCTGGCCTGGAAGTAGTGAAGAATACAAATAGCTCAAAGCGGTTGCATTTCAGATGCTCAAGTCATCTCTTCTCATCTCTACACCTCCTTAGATGTCCTATCAGCACTAAATTGCACGTGAAATATCTTGGCTGCATCATAGTCATGCTGCACTGTAGACTGTCCTATGTACATCTGGCCGTTTCAGGCAACTAGTGTCTAAATTGCAACCTGTTAACGTTTGTACTTATAATAATCATATGTTAAATTCAATGGATGGAAATTCTGTTGCTGCATGGAGAGTAATTTGCAAATTAGCTCATATACAACAAGCTGTTACCTGTGTTTCTCATTTGTTGTCTTATATTCAAAAGATCCTTGAACCCTCAAAAGTCAGAATTTTGCATGCCACTGTTAATTTTCTTACAACAGCGGTTGATACAAGAAGATTGCTGTTTAGAGTAATTAGCCTAGTGTCTTAGTTCTTGCCCATGACTTGTGCTCATGGGCATGCATTAAAGCATAATATGGTGGTGAGATGGTGAATAATGATGAGCTCAGCTAAAAAGGAACCAAATTGTATGTTTTATAAGCTAACTGGCTCAACCTACAGGCCACTAAATAGGCTACTGATTTGAACTCAGATGAGAAACTCCTGTCAGGACCTGATCTGAAGGAGCAGTCTTTTGTTAACTAGTGGATTTTTTTCTGTTTCTATATAGAAGTATAATCCTGATACTCATGGCACATTAAACAACTGGGTGTAAATGGGGAAACTGAGAAAAGATATCAATTTGTACACCTTTCCTCCAAGAGCAGAGCTGCCAGGTATCCCTGAATGCGTGATTTGATAAAGTTTTATGAATTTATTAAACACACTATTACGGCTTTGTCAGTTTCCTCTCACTTTGCCCCATCACAGCAAAATTATAATTAACAATTCCATCTGTATGAAGTGTTTTTGTTAAGGCTCAAGAAAATATCTGCATCACCATCAGTGCACACTGTAGTATACTGTAATCTGTTGGAGTAACATGGCTATATGTTACATTAATTTTATAGAACACCATTTTTAAGTAAACATGTTTGCATTGTTTTAGAAATGGTATGTCAGTGGGTACCGGTACAGGGCCGACATCAGGGGAAGATGCTGGCTCAGATTTTGAATGAAAAAAGAATGAACTACTCTGGGGTGTAGAGTGTTTTAGTATGTGTGAGCCTGCTTTTAGATGTTCATCTTAAGTAAAGTGTTTCAGTTAAAAATGGCTAATTTTAAAGCTTAGTAGCTTTAACAAAGTATCGAAATGTTATTGGTATTCACTGCTGAGGCTTCAGTAATGGTATTGGAAGAGAAAAGGGGTTATTGTGCCGTCTTTGTTTGCTTTCCATTGACAACAGCGATTGTGTAATTATTGCAGCTTTTGTGTCGTAGGATTTGTAGTTTAAGAAGGTTTGATGAGGTCTCAGTGTTAGTGTCAATTGGCATGGTATGTGAGAAATTGCTGGCTGCTGTCTGCCAAGAGAAGCATCAGGCCAGGATGCTCTGCCCAGTGACCACCCTCCACAGCTCCTCCCTAACAGCAGTTATCTCAGCAGTACACTTGGTTGATTGACAGTTGAAACAGCAACTTTATCATTAATTCAATAGTTCTTCAGATGGTAGAGACTCTTAATAAGTCTATTCGGCCCTTGATAATCCAGGCCCGTCAGTTTAAGTTTCCACTTGTTCAAATCATGTCGACCCATGTAGAGTTCCCCCACCCCACTACTTTTGTTTTCGTACTTATGATGTACTGTATCTGCATCAGTGAGTATCTGTGTCTGCGTGCGTGTACAGAATGCAGTGTTGACTAAATACCCAGCTCAGATATGCTTCAGTTGGGAATTTATGATTAAATGTACATGACAAAGAGTGAGAAGGAAGAAGCTTATCCATCTGATGGAGTTCAGGAATGTGTTAGAAAAGAAGAGGAGAAAATAAGAGAAACGCTGGAAGTCTGTATGCGTGTGTGTGTGGTGGAAACGTAAGCTGAAATGAACAGATATTGCCATAGTAACGGATGTCCCATGGGTCCCAGTCTGAATTGTCCTGAGGTAAGGATTGAATGCAGTCTGTGCACTTAGACCTGTGCAGGCTGTGGCCTCTGTGGCCAGGTCAGGTCTCTCTGTAGTCTCGCTCTGTCTCTCTCTATAGTCCGTCTTCCTGACTTTCTTTCCCTCCCCCTCCTCTCTTGTTGTGCCTCAGTAATTTAGTGCTGTTTCCTTTTCTTTTTAGGTTGGATTTGCTGTTTTTGACTAAATTGTCATACTGCATTCACTACAGCAACACTGTCTAATTCTTTTGTGTGTAATTTATCATGTCTCTTTCTTTTTCTGTCTTTCTTTTTCTCTCTCTCTCTCCTTCACTCACTCTCTCACACTCACACACACACACACACACACACACACACACACACACACACACACACACACACACACACACACACACACACACACAGTAACGCTCAGCAACATGCATGGATTGGATCGCAGGAAATTCGACTGCACCGTGATGTCACAGGCTGTTCTGTGTGCTGATTGGCCATGTCTAGTGGGGGGGATGGGGCTCTGTGGGCACAGGCAGACAGACAGGCAGAGATGGTAGGAGGGTTGGCATGACGAGCCATGAGAGACAGGGTGGCATTGCGTCCAGGTCTTCTGTAGCTCCTCAGCGTGTGCCACACAGGGCTCTAGAGACACTATTGCTAGCTTAGGACAGAGAGGCCTTGGGTAGAAGTTGTACTCGTTTAAAAAAAAAAAAAAAAAAAGGCCAGCAAAGAGGTTCGCTCTACATAAACGCTTTCAGACTCATTAAGTCTCGCTCTCAGACTTGATCACTTGAGACAAAACAGATGAATTGTATTTTGAATGTGTTTATGGATGTGTGTGCATGGGCATGCGTGTGTGTCTTCCTTGTCATAAGTTCTTTACAAGACATTGTTGGCAGCAACTTAACAGTATGATTCGTAACACAATACAGGTGTCACTGTGTGATATGTTACAGTGATGATCAGTTAACTTGTAGCTTGCAAATGGTGGCTAAGCCTACTAGAATGAGGTTTTGCTGTGTTGCAGAAATATCTTACCTAAGCATTGCATTTGTTACAGGCATTGCTTCTCAAATGTCAGATTGGGGTATCTGCCCCATTGTGTTTTTATACATAATAAATATCACAGTCTCAGATTGGAATGCAGTAGCTGTTCCTCTCATGTTGCTCTCATCTTCTGGATTCAGAAAAACTGATAATCACCCTGTAGATTTGTGTACCTGTATCAATATTTTGACCACGGCACAACAAGGGGCCTGCACTACTAACTGTGCATGTTGTTGGAGCACCCCATGTGGTTGCTGATGT
Source organism: Pygocentrus nattereri (assembly GCF_015220715.1). Classification (NCBI taxonomy): domain Eukaryota; kingdom Metazoa; phylum Chordata; class Actinopteri; order Characiformes; family Serrasalmidae; genus Pygocentrus; species Pygocentrus nattereri. The sequence continues at coordinate 22,952,377 of NC_051220.1, forward strand.
TTTCAATGGTGAGATCTCTAACCAAAAACTGACACTTCAGTGCTTCAGTTACCTGATTGATTTGGCGCTCTAAGAGTGGACCATAACTTCCTGTATGGAGCCAAGTTACATTCTTGATCACACCGTAATATGCCTGATTGAGGATCTTTCTCACTGGATGCACAAAAAGACTGATTGGAGCGATCAGCCAAACAGACAGTGTGTTTGGATTTGTGTTTTTGGCTTTGTCCCCGGACTCCTCTTTCTCTCTCAGGGGGTGAGGATTACTACTGAGAGGTGTGCGCATGCATGTGTGTATGCACGCAGCCCACCATGTGTGGGGTGTAATCTGCCAGAGGCCCTGGTGCATGCAGGGTTAAGACCAGGCACCCCACCAAGCCTGAGGCCTGCAGGGATGTCCCACTGAGCCGTAAGCCTGAACTCAGCCCACACAACCTAGAGCATGCACACAGAGACGAGAGAAGAAGGGGAGGAGGAATAAGAATAAGGATCAGTAGAGAAATGGGAGGGAACAAGGCATATGAATAAAATGGGCTCCATGTGGATTAAAGTGGTTCAGATATTCTGGGTATCTGAGTGGTCAGCATTTAATGTATTTTGTTGTTATTATTATTTCATTGTTGTTTATTCACCAGTGTTTAGCTATAGGTACCTGTAGGCATTTCCTTTGTAGTAGACCTATATGGTATAAAATTGAAACAGATCAGGTGTGCTATTGCTTGGAATTAATACCATACTGGCCCTTTGTGGGTAAGGTTGAACATCCCTGCGTCTATGTAGGAAGTGCTTTGATGTATTTGAAGGGACAAAATCACATCTGTATTGCTGTAGTGTGTCCACACATTGCTGAATGTTTTAAAGTGCTTAGAGAAGCAAACTAAAACTTGTTAATGCATAATATGTCACTTTTAATTGGAAAGGAGCACAACTTTGCTAAAATCTTTTTAATCAGGAAGCAGCCAGTGGCCTTCTTGACAGTTGATGCTTATAGATGGCATGTTGCACATCTAGGATTTGAACTTGAATCATAGCAGTAAAGTTTTTCACTACTAGTTAGTACAGGCCAATGCTGCCATTATATTGATAACTGTGAAGAGTTTGTATAGTCCATATATCTCATTGAAAATGGCCTGTAGCTCTCAGCAGGAGAAATTGCCTGGATCTTGTGAGTTGTCTGTGAGCTGTCATTGACTGTTCTCTTTCTATCCCCACAGATTATGTTTACTTTGAAAATTCTTCCAGTAACCCATTGCTGATCAGGAGAATAGAAGAACTCAACAAGGTGAGTGGTGAAAATTTGTATATGTGCTCGCAAAAGAGTGTTGCCAAACCTTCTTCTGAGCGTTAGCCCAGTGCTTTGTGCATCATGCATTCTACCTGTTCTATCTCGAACATTGCCAGCAATAGTGTTCCAGCTTTTATCCTTCCACCTTTTATCCTTCTCTCTTTTCTCTCCATATTTTTCTTCCTCTCTCTTCTCTCCTCATTCACCTTAGTGGTCTTCGTTCCATCACTAGTGCCATTGAGCCTGCCTCATTTCAGTCAGGGAACAGCAGAGAACACTGACGCTGAACACTGACTGGTTCTGATGCTGTCCTCATCCGCATATTTGGCCTTTGCCTAAAGCTGAGTGGTAGCCAGCTTATGCTGTTGCTTTGACAACTTCTCTTATTTGCAGACAGCAAATGGAAACGTGGAGGCCAAAGTGGTGTGTTTCTACAGACGCAGAGACATCTCCGCCACACTTATCGCCTTGGCAGACAAACATGCACGTAAGTATCAGTGAGGAAGACTACAGTCCCCACAGTTCATAGAGGTAGTGGAGGCTCAGTCAGTGGCAACACAAATATACAGTTTCAATAAAGGAGCTTTCAAAATAAGTTGTAGGGAATCAAGGACCAAACAAATTAAACATTTTTGTTTTCTGAATTTTGACTTTGGATAATGATTTATACATAATTTTTTGTCCTTTGTATGTGTATTTTTTTTTTTTTTTTTTTTTTTTTTTTTGTAGCCCTTTCTCTTTGGTCATTACAAAATAAAGTATACATCAAATTCTCACTTTTTCATACAGTAATATACAGCTAATAATTGTGAATGGACACATTATGGGCAAAATTGTTTGTGGAGATTGATGGAGCATTTCTGCAAATGTGAAATGGACCATGTATTTCTCAAATGTTGCAGCATATCAAAATAAAAGCCCTTTTTAGCAACAGAATTTTTGAATTCTGTTGTGCTTCACACTAGATAGCTCAGCAAGTCATGATTCCAGACTTTTTATCGGTCAGACTTTTAGTCTATGGTTGCAACAAATGACTAATTTCATAGTCGAATAATCAATCGATTATTGAAATGAATAATTATTTGGATTTTAAATTGCTCAGTTTATTTACTCTGATGTTGCTATTAACTTTAAAATTTAGCTTGAGGCTGTTTTATGCATTTGTTAACTAACAATGAAGACAAAGATGAATAACATTTTCGAAAATTCACTATTTTAATGAATTCCTGCTAATACAAAAGAGAAAACATCTTTTTCCTGTCAAAATTGAAAACTAAGGATGTGGCACTAATAAAATATAACAAAACTAAATTGATTTTCCCTGTAGTAAATAAAACTAAAAATATAAAAAAGTTACTTGCTACTCTGTTCCAACTGCAGAAAAGATTCCAGAGAACCAGCATTTCAATTGAGGAAATGTCACAGCTCTGTTCATAACATGAAGTAAGATGTTTTTTTAGCATTAACATTAGCTGACTAGCTAGCACAGCTAACTTACCACAATGAATGTTCAACTGAGCCGTTGTGTTTCAGTCTCAGATGCTCCGACATGGAGGATATACTCCCTTGCCAGCTAAGGTCGGGTTTACAAATAGCACAACTGACTGCCTTACTGCCTTCTTTTAGGAGTTAAACGTGAAATGCTCCCACACTTTTGAGGATTTTGTTCTTGAGGCTGACATTGCACTTTTGTCAACTCTCAGTTAGCAGTAATATTCCTAGTGAGCACGAGAAACGCATGTTGATGTTAGCAACTAATTAGTTACCAACTAATTTGCTTGTCGATTATAGTCGGCTAAGTAAAATATTCTTTGTATCTGTACTGTAGTCTAAAAATTTTTTATTAAGATTTGAGGTTTTGGGTGATTTTGATGTAATGTGAAAGTAAATATGTCTAAAATGATCAATGAGACTTCATAGTCTTAAAACAAGTTAGAAGAATATGGTTGAATATAAAATACTTGTTCAGTGTGCCTTATTTTAAAATCCTTAATTACCAAAATTTTGTAGATATGTCATGTTTTGGAGTGAACTCTTCAGTTATAACTGCATAGTAAATGAAATGTGCAGATTGAAATTGAAGGAAAATTTAAACTCTGTACTCAGTATCAGTAGATATCCTGAAGTTTGGGAATTGGAATTGGTGATGGAAGAGGGGAAAAAAGTATTTCCTTGTGTCTCCTTTGTATTTTCTGCCTCATTATCCAAGCCTCTTATTTCATCACTTTAAATATGCTGACATTTTTTTTGAATTTCTAAATATAATTTCAATGTAGAGTATAACTTTTGTATAACATTACAGTTAATTCATATCTTTGTTTCTAAAGGAGAAGTTTTTTAATTGAGTATATCCTTTCCTTTTTGTGCCAACAGGTTTCATTTTTCTTTAAACCTGTTTGTACATACCTTTGTGTCTCTCTCTAGTTGATATGAAGTTTAGTCAAATGTGGTGTGAAGTATCTGTTGTATTTATACAGTTGGAGCTGTGAGCCAGTTGAGAATATCCAGTCTTTCCTGCTGTAAGCAGGGCCAGTCTCCAAAATGGCTGCCATAAAATCGTGTCAGTGAGTGTTCTAGCGTGTGGTTCGTACGTGTGGGGCTTAGGCGTGGTGTGAGCGGCTGTCAGCAGCACTGGTGTGAAAGCAGTGTGTCAGTGCTTGAATGTAGAAGAGATGTGCTTGTGTCTGAAAGAGAAATGTGCATATATGAGCGGTTCATCTGTGGCCCACGCTGCCCACTAGTCTAATCCTGAGGCGGTGGAGCTGTTTGTTCATGTGGACCACACAGAAGCAGTTAGGAGGAACGTGGTATGTGTGGTAGTGGTGTTGGGGTTGTGTGTGTGTGTGTGTGTGTGTGTGTGTGTTAGTTCGTGGATTGTGGGCCTCTCTGCAGTGCCAGCAGTCCCTCTATGGACTTTCAGACATTTGCAATATGTGAAAAATGCATGGCAGGAATGGCTATGGACCGCATGGGTGTGGGCTACATCCTGACTGTGCTTTGGAGAGGAAAGGAGAAAAGTAGAGAGAAAAGGAGAAAAGAGGAGGGGAGAAGCAAAAACAGAATGTGAAGACGTGTAGCAGGGCAGGAAGGGGAGAAAAGTCATGGAAAAAAAAATCGTGAAGATAAGAGGCTGGGGAGAAATGGCGAGTGGATTGATAGCTCCTGAAGGAGATGCTGAAGGAGTTTGAACTAGTGATGCACAGATCCAGTATACTGGATCATCAGAACTGATAATGGGATGCATCAGATATCAGACAAACTATATAAAACTGTATAAAATGTTATTCATCTTTTTTTTTTCTCTTTACTCCATTTGCCACAGCACACATTCGTGTACTGTTCTCTGTAGCTCTTTCTCTTTGGTCTGATTTTTTCTTGTGAATTGTTTGAATTTTAGAGAGAATCGTGTATTTTCTAGTGATTCACTGATCCAATACACTAGACCAATATCAGCACTGATACTGACCTTACAGATGTGACTGATCCACTATCGATTTTTTCTTTTTTTTTATATATCAAAAAAGTTACTCTAAAATGGAAGTGTCATTACAAAATGACATCAAATAATAGTTTAGATGTTCTGTCAGCCATGTCTGTATACTGTGTTGCAGAGATGTCTACTGAAGTTGGGGTGCTAACCATCTAGCCCTGGCCCGTCTTATCTTGTAATACCGCTTTGTACCTCAAGACGTGATAGTGAGTCACTGTAGTGTTGAGTCTTCATCCGACCAACATGAGAGTGAAGAAGTACCATGCGCAATCCTGGCAAGAAACCACGAAGATAAGATGTGACCTAAATCAAAACAAAATAAAAGTAAACTTAGGCATTGCTTTCCACCACTACATCTTTCGGCAAGTACAGGGATGATGTTTGATGCTGAACCTGCAACATTTCTTCAGACTGCTAAGTAAACAGGGGGAGGAGTGAAGAGAGTAGGAGGCTCCACTATGTTTAGTATGAGTTTGACAGGTTCTATCATCTTACATATTGCTCCTTTTAAAGAACTTCGAGATGGAGCCTCAGGTTATGGGCTTATGAAGTTCAGTTTAACCCAACTGAGTTACAGCAGGGGAATCACCAAAATGTGCTGGACTCTGGCCTTCAGCTTTCCATTCCTGGCCTAGACAAATAGTAATATGAAGAAATTGAAGACACCTTGAAAAATATGGTCGATAGGCTCAATGTTTACGTTCCAAGTTATAGGAAAAAGAGCTTTACTGCTATGATAATGATAAACAAGTACCCTAACGGAGCGCTGGCATTGGATCAGTATTTGGTATCAGTCGATAGCTGAGTTTATATCGTTATCAGTATTGGGAAAAGAAAAAGTTGGATTTGAAGTATTTCAAACGTGTCTTTATGTAAGAGCTGGAACCAATGAAACCAGTTTTTCTGGAGCCACTTGACCCTCACTGACTCAGTAAGGCTGAGGATGTTTGGCATAAACCTTCCTCTGTCCTGTGTCAGAGTTTGCTCGTGGAGTCACTCAGCTGTGTGCGTGTAAGTGTACGTGCACACATGCACTTGCATGTGTGTGTCTGTGGTGAGTCACAGATTAAATATTTTGTTCTCTGTGATGCTGGCTCCTCCTTGCCGAGGCCTGAAGCTTTGGGAGCTGCGCAGCGGCCATGTTTTCACGTGTGCGGAGGCAGAGAAGGAGAGGGACTTGGCCTTGGACTGAACTGACCACTCCCTGTAGCCTCCTCCCTCACCCTGCCTGAGCATAGCTTGCACTTTCTGCTCAGGCTCTAGCTTGACCTCTTAAATCAGGGAGGAACAATACTGAGTCACTGAACATCTCAAGACTTTCAGAATAAGCCTTGTCAGTGTATGTGTCTTAAAGCTATAATTGTGCCGTTCAGGATCCCACACTTAATGTGAATCGGACATCATACTGCTTTTTCCTTCCATATTCTGAGCTATGCCTTCCGCCCGAAGACTGCTGGGATAGGCTCCAGCATCCCCCCGCGACCCTGACGGAGAAGCGGCTTAGAAAATGGATGGATGGATGGATTCTGAGCTATTTCCATCTGTTAGTGCATTGTGATGTAGTATAAACTCAGAAAACCTTTCAGAAGCGAAAAAGTCACTACACTCTGACCAAGAATTTTACCTTTTAAATCAGTTGTTTTCAAACTGTTCTTCAGGGATGCCTAAGTGGTTCCTCTTTGCCCCAGTCTAACTTGCAATGCATAGGAATAGAGCTAAAATGTGGACAATCTGGGGTCCCTGAGGACTGGGTTGAAAACTATTGTTTTAAATGATACAATGTAAAGAACTGTGCTTAATGTGACCAGGCATATGAACTAACAACATTTTAAAAACATAAAATTTGACTTTAGGTCGACTTTAAGCAGCTCTATTTAGCTGAATGCTGTTTGCCATCTAGACTGTGACGTTGTGTGCATGTAAGAGGGAAGCCATATGTGAAAGTGTATTGTCAGATTATCAGAGGTGCATAGGGCTGTTCTCGGATTGCACCACTGCAGCATTTAGTTTTCTCATTGACGTAGTGCACCTGATTCAACTCATCAGGTAATTACCGAGCCCTTTGTGAGCTGATTTGCATTTACTAGAATGGGCTAACTGCAGTGCTGTCATCAAGGTAGTGCTTATCAATGCTGATAAAATTCAATATGACTGTTTTACAGTTATATCATAATATTACAGTATTTGTTTATATTAAGAATTTACATTAATAAACATTAAGACAGTTACACAACTCTATCCTAAAAGAATACAAACTTGACATGGCTTTTTCCTGTTTTCTTCTTTTAAAGTTATACTAAAGGGAACATTTATAATACTGTGTAAAGTAAACCAGATAGAAAATAATTTTTTAGAAAAGTAAACTCATTAATAAATTAGTTAATATTTATAGCATTTTTCTTATGTCTGTTAAACCGTTCTTTCAAAGAACAAAAAAAGGCACCCAGTGAATGATGAACATTGATCCATGGGAACAGGAATGTTACTGAATGTCATTGTAAATATGGTGCCAGTTATATATCAATATAGCTAAAACTGAAAATCTGTATTGTGGTTTACTAGTACACTGACATATGTCCCAGCGCTACGTTATTGGTCAGAGTGTGACACTCCTAAACATTTTCAATAACAATCAATTTGTTAGTGTTGGATATGTATGGGCTCAGTGCCTTGGCCCAAGGGTGGAAACCGTCTATAAATGACCAGTTTCATAGTGTGCTGTTTTACATATGGGTTTACACTCCTCCCTTTGGAGTCAGGGGGCAGGTCCCTGTTCCTCTCTTCTTCTCTTCTTCCTCCACTCCCTGCATGGTAAGGCGACTCATTCATCAATAATTGATAATTGCTTGGGACAGGTGAGATGGAGAGGCAATTTGTGGAGAGTATAGGCTGGGTGCAGTGCCAGTAGACTGGCTGTGGTGTTCTGTTCATTCTCTCTCTCTCTTTCTCTCTCTCTCTCTTTCTTTCTTTCTCCTTCTCTCAGGACTGAGGCTATAGGTGAGCGAGTTTTGCTTTATCTCGCTGGTTCTGTCAAGGACGCAGTGGGCTGTTCATAGCCATAGGGGTCTGCTTCTCATCCCACCACTGTCTGTGTTGCTCCATTCAGTCTTTTCCTCTTGTGCTTTTGCTTTCTCTCTTTTTATACTTATGTGTAGTGGATGGAATAATTATGTGTATCTGGAATACTACAGATAGAGCTATAACAAACCAGTTACTCATGTCTTGTATGGAGTGGCTCCTGAGTTATGAGTTTTATATTTCTGTGTGGAGTGGTGTGTGTGTGTGTGTGTGTGTGTGTGTGTGTGTGTGTGTGTGTTTCTTGCAAAGGAAGATAAAATTGAAGATAAGAAAAACAGTGTGCAGTCTATGCTCAGAATACTGGAGTGAAGAAGAGGAGGGAGTGTGTATTGATTTTAGGCACACCTTTTTTTTCCCGCCCTGAAAATCTCTTGATTGCTTTTGTTCTTCTCTTCTCTTGCTCTCACTCACTCCTCTCTCTTGCACTGTATCTCTTTCTCTCTCCTCTCTCTCCTCTCTCTAATGAAACTCCAAATGAATTGGAGCACGCTTGCCCGTTTCTGTCTCTCTTTTCCTCTCCCCCGCTCTCCCTCCTGCTCCTCAATCTCTCTCCCACTTATCATTCTCCACTCAGCACCCTTACTCCATACACCACATACATGTAGGACTGAGTAAGAGTGATATTTTCTCTCCGTGCCTCTAAAAAGGAGAATACTGAAGAGCAGAGATGGAGTACTTGTATGTGAATTGAATGAGGGGGTAGCACTTAAGTTGATATGGTCTCATTTTTTCCCCTTTATTTTATTTTTTTATTTATTTATTTTTTTTAAACACCAGTATATCATTTTGAATACTGCATAAAATGTAATGTTTCAGTTGTAATTAGAAGACATGTAACTATGTAATTAAGTAATTACAATTCAATACATTTGCAAAATTAAATAATTCTACACTTCTGAGGGCTAGTTGCTGCTGCTTTAAAGCTGCTGTTATAGAGTGAAAGAGCTTGTGGTCCTACATTTTCCATCAATACGCGTCTGTTGGTGGCTTACAGAAGCTGTACTTGACTTTTAACCCTCAGGAGAGCTGGAGGAGGAGATGGAGAACCCTGAGATGGCGGACTTGCCGGAGAAACAGAAACATCAGTTGAGGCACAGAGAGCTGTTCCTGTCCAGACAACTGGAGTCTCTACCTGCTACACATATCAGGTAAAAAACACTAATACACAGTTTGACCTCACTGTGTCTGCGCCATCTCGGATGAGTTCTTATAATTGTGATGAAATTTGCTGTCACAGCTGAGGTTTTGTTCTGCAAGTGTGTGGAAGACACCATGGTTGGCTTTCGCAAGCAGCAGACACATTATTATTTTCCCACATGTCAGAAGATGCTGTCAGGGATCCTCTAGTGTAAACAGCGTTACAGTATGAAATGACATATCTGACAACGATGGGGTCAGATCTCTAGTGAGATCTTAACCTGTCATGCTGAAGAATGATCCTGGAATTAGATTCTATATTCTGTGTAGTTTGACTGCACTTGCTGACTCAGATAGTCATGGAATATTCAGTACTACATAGGAACATGTAAATATTGTAATGAAATTATTTTCTGGACAATTTGCTATTACGCCTGGTAATTACCATGTATCACTTGGTGCTAGTCCTTCCATTCTTCTTAGGCTCACTGGTTTAGAGTATAGTGGAAAACACCAAACCCCCCCTACACTTGGAAGATGAAGTCCCTCTCTAGGCAGGCGGGCATGCCAAAGCTGTGTCAATAATAGTCTGAAGGCAAGACTCCAAACTTTGTGTTCATTTTATAGGCTTTAAATTAGAGCTGGGTGTTGTATTGAGTTTTTACTCTATATTGATATTTTCAAATGAGATACGAGATGAGACAGTACCATTTATATCAATACAATTTGGTGTTGCATTAAAATAGCCTACATAATCAGTTTTTCAGGCATATGGACGCTATAGATTACACTAGCGATTTTGGTTGCTTCCATTTGTAAATGATGGTCTTTAATATTCCTTTACAGCAAACAGCACAACAGGGCCACAGTTGTATTTAATGTAATTAACTATAAGCTGTGCATTGAATACATTTCAGTCATAGCCGTACGTATTATGAGAACACTTTTAAACAGTTTTCAACACACTATAACCAAGTTCACATCTGATGACATGATGTTGCAAAATACTTTTTTTTTTTTTTAATTCTCATTATTGGGCAGCGTGACTCATTTATCTTGTAATGAGATTTTGGAAATGTCATATTGAATAAATTCTCTATTTAGCTAAGTGACATTTAGCTTGGATAAATTTACAGTGCTTAATGAACTGGGCTATAAACACACATACACTGTACTGCATAACCAGAAATTTGGTGTTGTGATTAAAAATGTCAGTCATTTTTAAGATTTATATTGGATGAAATGTCTAGATAGGGGATATTTAAACACTTGCCAAATTCATACTCTCCCTTATCTCTGGGGTAAGAGGTGTGATTTCAAGTCAAATTTATCTGGTGACTTATCTTGGTGTATAGGTTATACCAAGTAAAGCATAAGTGTCTATGTTCAACTGGGAGGATTTTATTGGGGCAGTAGAATTTTAGCAATGTTATTTTAAAATCTGCTGAAATTATACCCCCTCATATACCTGCCCCTGGGAGGGGCAAGACTAGCACTTGGTTTTGTACGCTATTTTAGTTAGTCTGTTATTGTTGCTGAAATTGACTAAATGAGCATTTTCAGAGCTGGGCCTGTTTGTGAGCTATTTATTTATTTATTTATTTTCATTTACATTTTGATATATTGTTCAGGTATATATTTTCGGGGAACAGGGAGGGAAACCCTGTCTTTGCATTTTATTTTGATTAGTCTTTTTGACTAATTCATTATACTTCATTATACTTCGTTTTTAAATGTGTGTCAGCTGCGCTAGACATGCATCTTACATGTTAGATTAAAATGCAAGCCTATTTTTTTTTTCTCACTTATTTCACTTTTTTACCACTTATGTGTGGGTGAAATGTAAACAACGTAGAGATCCAGTTGAATCACAAACTGTTCCTATACTAAACCATGTGTATAACATTAATCTATTTAAATGTGATAACTTTTGGTGTAGTAATTGCAGATTAACTCCTGCTCTGTGCTCGGGGACTCTTCTCTAATAGACCAGTGAAAACTTGTGATTTGTGACTTCATTGCAAAAATCAACTTACGCTGTGAAGTTTTGAACCAGCTGTAAAACTGTTAAATTTAAGATGAAAAAGAAAAAAAATGTTTAATATTTAATGTGGTTACGTGATGGAGGCTGTGGTATTTAGATTAAGATCAATGTACTTGCTTACTTGAAATGATTCATCAGAATTGCACTTCCATGGCATAACTAAGTCTTACCACAGATTTTGCACTGAGAATGTTTCTTATTGTTCAGTAATTTAAAGTGCTCCCACACATGATTTCTTGGGTGTTTTTAGTCTCCTAGCTTCGGTGAAAGTGGAAAGTGGTGCAGCTTGTTGTGCTATGAGGTGAGGTGGCATCAATGTTTGGCAAGAATTTAGACTGTATTATAAGCTAAACCAGCTGTAATTTACAGTAATTATATAGTATCCATATATGTAAATGAATAATTGTTCTTTCTAAAGACCTTTGCTGATAAGATTTACTTTAGACTATTATTATGGCTTAAAAAAACACAGCTACCGAATACTAAATGAAAAAATACAAATAATGCAGTTATTAAAAATACAGTTATTGATATCTGTATCGGCCACAATATGGTCTTAGTTACCTGTAATTTTCAGCCCAGAAATTCTACATTGGTGCATCTGTAATAAATATTACAGGTACACCTTGCTAGTAAAAGGTTGAACCCACTTTTGCCTTCAGAACTACCTTAATTCTTCGTGGCATACTTTCAACAAGGTGTTCCTCAGAGATTTTGGTTGGTTATTTGAGTTACTGTTGCCTTTCTATCATCTCGAACCAGTCTGCCCATTCTCCTCTGACCTCTCACATCAACATGGCATTTTCATCCACACAACTGTGGCTCACTGGATATTTTCTCTGTTTCGGCCCATTCTCTGTAAAACCTAGAGATGGTTATATGTGAAAATCCAACGACCATGCCACGTTCAAAGTCATTTAAATCACCTTTCTTCTCCATTCTGATGCTCAGTTTGCGCTTCAGCAAGTTGTCTTGACCACCTCTACATGCCTAAATGCATTGAGTTAATGTATGGCAAAGTATATGAGGTTACATGATACCTGCCACACTCTAAGGGACAGTGAGTGACCACACCATGTCAGAGATACACACATATAAAGCCATAATATACCGGATTATTATTATTATTACACCTGTTATATCTGTTCTCTTTTTGGTATATATTGTACTTTTTTCTTAATCATACATGCATTGAGCCATGTGATTGGCTGATTAGCTGTTTTTGTTAACAAGCAACTGAACAGGTGTACATAATAAAGTGGCCAGTGAGTGTAGTTCTCCAGATTTAAGAAAAATGACTGCACCTTTGTGTTGTATCCTCTTGAGCTTTGACATTGTGCAAGACCTCTCTTGCCCAGTTTGTCAAAAACTGGCAATGCTGCAAGCCACCAAAGCTAAATGTGTATTGCCATTTAACTGTGTGTAAGGGTTGTTGTCATGGTCATTGTTAATTGATGTGTGTGTTGTATAACTCTTTTCAGGGGAAAGTGCTGTGTGACACTTCTCAATGAGACAGAAACCCTCAAGTCTTACCTGGACAGAGAGGTGAGTGTGATGTGGTGTGTATTGTGTGATATACAGCGCTGCTACAGGCTCTTTCGTCCTAGTGCTCTGCATGAGTGTGTGTTTTGCCTATACAAGCTAGAGATGAAGAATGTGTTTATCTGACGTGTGTAGTTTTGAGCTCCATTCTGAATGAATAATTCAGTATGTTGACCCAGAATGTTCTCTTCGCATTTAGTAATGAGGAGACTGGAGACTCCACTCAATGTCATGCCAAACACACACACAAACACACAGCCAGCCCTCTCTCAGTATATGAGGCTGTGTTTTTGTTTGCATCTGTGTCTCTGACTTGTTCTTTGTTCATGTTGTTCTTTGCCTGCAGGATGCATTTTTCTACTCACTGGTGTACGACCCTCAGCAGAAGACTCTCTTGGCGGATAAAGGAGAGATCAGAGTGGGGACTAAGTACCAGGCAGAAATTACCGACCTTCTCAAAGAGGGTAGGTCTGATTTGGAACTCCCTTGGTACAGCCGCAGAAAATTACTGATGGACTTTCACATTGGCTACAAAGTTCGAAATAGATCACACTTAAAACATACCACCACTGTAGTAGGCAGCAACTAATCAAAATTATTAATTATTAAAAAAAAATTGGCAACAAAACTTATCAATTGATTGCCATGATAACGTTTGTGCTCCCCATTTACATCACTTGAATGAGAGATTGTGACATTTTTAGCCATGCATGACCTTGTTCTGTAGTCTTCAACATCTGTCCAAATATGGGAACACTGCAGTTTGATCTTCTAAAAGGTCTGTCTTGTAAGATGTGTAAATCTGAGCTTACCTTTGATGGTAGTGTGACTGTCATCTGGCAATTCTCTGACTCAAACTCATTTGCTGGAGGAAATGGCAGAAGCTTAGCATGGTGAGTAAACCACAGTAAAACTATTCAAAAGTAAAAAAAAAAACTTTTAGCTCTGCCTTGTTTTAGCAAAAAATGAGCTGCATTTCCGTCTAAATTGTACTCTTTTGTTGCTAGCTTGCTAATGCACAAAGACCTGTTTGCTCTTTCTAAAAACTCAGTGTTCTCTGTTTTCATGTGGCCAGATGTTTTAGAAAACACTGACATCTTGCGTGCCTGTGTCAGATTTGGTTACGTGATGTTACTGAGCGCACAGACTAATCAATTTATCTTTTCTTTAACATTAGAGTAGAAATAATTTAAATAGCAAGTTGTACAATCAGACTTGGACAGCCATGTAAAAGTTGTTCACTTTTCATGTGGAGGAAAAAAAAGAGGGCTTTGCAGCAGGCACCTTGTAGCACTGTTGATCTTGGTAAAAGTCTTATTTAGGAGATGGGTGTTTGTATGTTTGAACTAACATTCTGCAAAGAGAGGAATAATCTGTTTTAATTTGAGAAATGTTGTGTATGATGTGAAATGTTTAGCTATTGAGAGACTACAGACTACCAGACAACTGGAAGTCCTTGTTAGTTACAGGCCTACAATGTACCACTGACCACTGTATGGTTCATGTCAAGCATGGGGCATGCAAATGGCTTGCACCGTGTCTGAGTTAATGGTGATTTTCTCTCTCTCTGTCTTTGTCTCTCTGTCTGTCTGGACAAATATTAACACTTGTATTGCCAAAGCTTTTGTAGGGAGATTAAGAAAAAAGTACAATATATACCAAAAAGAGAACAGATATAACAGGTGTAATAATAATAATAATAATCCGGTATATTATGGCTTTATATGTGTGTATCTCTGACATGGTGTGGTCACTCACTGTCCCTTAGAGTGTGGCAGGTATCATGTAACCTCATATACTTTGCCATACATTAAGTTATGCTACAATTAATTCTGTGATGTTTTGTGCTGGTATTAGACCAATTCTGTTACTGGGTTTTGGATTGATGCCACCTCTAAGCTGCACCCTTGTAACATGGTATTATCAGTTTTCTACAGGGTGCATACAGCCATACCCCTGCAATTTTCAACCCCAGAAATATCTGTTGGTTAGTTTATGCAGTCATTTGATAGACATGGATGAATCTCATACGGTGGAGATGAACAGCTTAAACTCCATCTTATGGTGGTTGAACTCCATGTAGAGTTCTGTTTAGTAGCAGTGTTGGGAGGGAGATATTGATCTCCAGTCATGTTCTTCACCTCTCTGCTGTGTTTGTGCCTCTTGGTTAATCAGGTGAGGAAGATGGCAGGGAGCAGGCCAAACTGGAGGAGAAAGTGTGGGACCCCAGTAGTCCTCTCACAGAGAAACAGATCGACCAGTTCCTTGTAGTCGCTCGGTAAGCGCCTCAAGTTCTAAGGGTTTTGCTCCGTTGATGTTTTTGCCTTCAGGCAGGAGGACCAACTCAGTAATCAGTTAAAGGTATTAAAGGCTGATATATGTTTACTGTGGATTTATTGATAATGTGTGAACATTGAGCTGCTGTTTCTTGTACAACTGAAAGCGACTTGCACCGCTCATTTATTTATTTATTTTTATGTGATCTGTCTGTTGTGGTCTTTTTTATTCTTTCTATCTTTCCTGCTGTCTGTTTTTTCTGTTTTCATCTTTTTCTTTTACCTTCCTCGCTGCAGGTCTGTGGGTACGTTTGCGCGGGCTCTGGACTGCAGTAGTTCAGTTCGGCAGCCCAGTCTGCACATGAGCGCTGCGGCAGCCTCCAGAGACATCACACTGGTACGGCACCACCTATATTAACTACACACTAAATCCTGCTTCAGGACTATTTCACACTTTGGTCTGGCTCATAAAAATACACTAATATTTTCTTGTGCTTTGCTGATTGACCATGCAGAACTAGTCATAATGATGTGTAGCAATATGAGTGTTAGAGGAATTTACATTCTAATGATGTTTTATTTACAAAAGACATGGTAGGAAAATGTGTCTTAAGGGGCAATTTTGCCCTCACTGATTAAGATTGTGAGACATTTTGAATTGTTACTTTTTGCAGAATATCATTAACTTAATCTTCAATCTTTCAGCAACAGAATGTAGAAATTAAGCAGTTTATTGAATGAGTAGATTTAAATTATTTATTATTCTTTATTCACAGTAGTATATTCATCAGTCATTTCTTATTTGTTATTCTCTTAACTTGTGGGGTAGTTCTTTTGGGAGTGTTTTGCAATTTTATGTTCTGGTTCCTCTCAAAGTTTCTTACTTTTTGCTGTTTTCCTTGTCACAGTCACACTTGGCTATCTCACTATGGGCTTGGACCCGCATTGCTATAAAGCTGCTTTGTAACAATGATGGTTGTAAAAGGTGTTATACAAATAAATTTGAAATTATCCTAATTGAATGGTTAAATGGTGTCCGATGTCCAAAGGAAGATTGAAACCAGGTGTGTGTTGTTTAGTGCAATATTGACATTCAAATTGACATTTATAAGATTGTCTTTGTTGATTTTATTGCGTTGTTATTTTATACATCTGCATTAAGAGGCAAGAACGCATTTTTGTGTTTTATCACAAGATATATTTGCAGTTCATGTAATATATCTAACAATTTTAAGGGTTGGCTGCCCTTTTTTTGTTTTATTTATTTATTAATATCACCAAATAGTGTGCGCTCTGACTTGCACTATTTGGATAAAAAGATCTATATATTCTTACATCTTTATGGCTCTTTATGTTCACCTGCTTCAAAAAAAGCATTTCAGGAGTTGTGTCTAACCAGCCTCATGGAAGTCTCATGGAAAGCTACAATCAAAGTTTGGTTTTGGGCTGAACAAAAGCAGGTTACTGGCTTCATTTTGCTTTTGGGCCCCAGTGGAGTCAGAATGAAAAAGAGTAGGACTGATGTTCAACCACAACCACCTTCTGCTTGATTCTGCCCCTCATTTATAAAACATATAGCATCAGAGCCAGAGGGCACTACACATATGCATAAACACACTCTGAACCACTGAGACACACAGGCTGCTTTGGTCTGTGTAGGGGTAGCTGATGCGAAATGGCGTTTTTGTGTGTACAAAATTTGAGCAGTACTGTACTACTACTTTGGCTCGTAATTTGGACACAATTTTGTGGAAATTGTTGGAAAAAAAGTTCTGTGCGGAAGAGACAAAGTGTAATCTGATAAATGAGGGAAAGGTACTTTTTTTGCCAAAGGATCACTGCTGCCCTCGTTGTATGACACAGTGTCTCACCTGACAAATGCATGGCTACTTTTAGTTCTTTTAAGTCTTGGGGGAAATAATATATTTATAATATAATTATTATATCTTAGTATTATTGAATAAGTGGTGATCCTTGTGATCTTTCATTTGTGATGTCCTTTGCCTTGATTGCATATTAATTGCAATCTTGATTTTGGTCTGTACATTTAGTTAATTGCAGAGCAGTACTATGCTTGTCATGAAAAGGATATTCCCTGTGGTATAATTAATGGACTTGTCCTTTTTTCCCTTTCAAGTTCCATGCTATGGACACACTACATAAGAATGGCTATGACATGACTCGGGCTATCGCAGCACTGGTGCCACAAGGTGGTCCTGTACTCTGCAGAGACGAAATGGAGGAGTGGAGCGCCTCAGAGGCCAATCTGTTCGAGGAAGCACTTGAGAAATACGGCAAAGACTTCACAGACATCCAGCAAGACTTTGTGAGTTTTAAACAAGCAAAGCATCTCCAGAGAGAATGAGTAAACAATGCTTGAGACAAAACAAACAGTTTTAAAAGTTGTGCAATAAAGATCGTAATTATAATCCAATATAAATAGAATGCATTTTGCAGTAGACATGTTTAACTCTGCCACCTGCTGGTGATTTAGTGTACATATACTGTCATAGTGAGGGACCTAATCCAAAGAGCCCAGCCCAGAGAGACAAGGAGGAGTCACTTACCGAACATACCCACACCCACTGCTACAGAAAAAGTAAAGCCATCATATTTAACCAGGGTGAAGAAAGAGTAAAGTTTTTTTTTTTTCCCTTCTTCATTCAAATTTGCTTGTGTATTTTCTCATGGTTCAATTTGAAAAATATTTGTCCCAGTAGAGTATAGCAGACAGAGTTCATTACATAAGGTAAGGGAGGGTGGCAGTCTGTTAAAGTTGCATTTAATCTGTTTTTCTAAATGTCTGCATAATGCAGTAGCTAAGTCATTTAGATTTATTTAATACGAAATGGTGCATTAAAACAAATGGGATATTCTTTACGATGGTGCAGATAGGAACCTGGGTATCTAAATTGCAAATATAGCCATTTTTATACTATCCAAATGCTTCAGAAAGAATCCAAAGTCATGTTTTGGGGTACTATTTTGCATTAGAACATCCCTATGAATGTATATAAAAATGTTTTAGGCCAAAATGTTATCTCTAAAACAGTGTCTCGGCGAGTAGTGTATTTCTGACCATTTTAATAAAATAACCTCCAGTAAAGTTTTAGACTTAATTTTTACATACATAGCCAGTGAGCTTTTAGCAACATGAAATACTGACACCTGATTCCTGTCACCACCACTTTAAACCATTTTCAAGTTTCACTAGAGTGGCACACATCAGCTTTTTACATCAAACTACTCTAAATTTGTTTACATCTTAATTTTAATTATTCAAAAATTTTGAAAAACGCTTTAAGAAAGAGTTCCTGTTGAAAGTAACACTGAACACGCTGTCTTTTTCAGCTTCCCTGGAAGTCTCTGACTAGCATAATTGAGTATTACTACATGTGGAAAACCACTGACAGATATGTTCAGCAGGTAAGTTTCTTAATAATCAGTTCATTATAAATCTGCTTACAACTGGTAAAATATAGTAGAAATTATTTACCAATTAATTTCCTTCCTTGTCTGCGTCGTACAGAAGCGGTTAAAAGCTGCAGAGGCGGAGAGCAAGCTGAAGCAGGTTTACATCCCTAACTAGTGAGTGTCTTGGTGTACAGGTCAGAGAGTAGCTCTGGATTCGCAACCATTTCATCATAAGCTTTGGGTAAATTGCTCTTTGATCATGTGTAATCCTGTGGCCTCTGTGACCCTCATGCTCTTTGCCAACAGTAACAAGCCCAACCCCAACCAGTTGAGCATGAACAGCGTAAAGCCAGGGCTGGTGAACGGAGCTGGTGTGTTGCCGGGGGCAACGGGCCAGCCAGCTGGGCTGGGCCGGGCCTGTGAAAGCTGCTACAGTGAGTCTGCCCAGCTTAAGACCAAATACACTTTTATCTAACTAATTAGGACTGTTCCAAACTATGGACTTTCTTAGTTGACCAAAATCTTTGCTAACCATCTTCCCACTGAAAAAAAGTCTAATAAATAAATAACATGCCATCAGAAAATACTGGATTCTAAATGTTAAAACTGCTGTACACTTTAGATAAAAGCTTTCGTTTTGCTGTGCTGCAGTATTGACAATGTTTTGTGCATGGTTCCATTTTACCATGATGTTGCCTTTTAAGCTTATTTTAAGGGGTACGTAATATTCATAGCAATACTGTAAGTAAATGACTGTAGAGAGTCATGTCAGTGCCCCTGGTTAAATTATTTTTTTTTTTTTGTGAAAAGAAGTACAGATCCTCTAGAGAACACTTTTCTGCACATTTTAATGCATTTGTTTGTTTACATATTGGTGGAAAAAAAATGCAGTTGCCAGAAAAATGGCACATTTTGTTTTGCGTTGTATTTTTTGCAGTAAGCAACTCAGCAGATGAATACAAACTGTGCACCAAAATTTGCCATATTTTAAGTTCATTCCCTGTAGAGCATGTGTTAACTTATTTTCACTTAGAAAATTAACAAAACATTGTCCAGTAATTTGACCGTGGCAGATTTTTCATATGACTGCATAGTAATGAAACTATCTTTGCAAAGTTTGAAGTGTACCCACATAAAAGATTTTTACATATCACATCTACCTTGCACTACAGTACTAAAAGGATTACGTAACAGATGCACTTGTAAATTCACTTGTAAATATAAATAAGATTTTAATAATACAGAAATAAATGCAATTGGGCTAATGAAAATTGGCCAAGAACACTGCCACTGATTAGGGACAGATCTAAAGCTAATGCATGCAGAAATTGCAGAAAGCTGTTTTGGTTTGAGGGATGAGATGAATAGAAGAGAGCCTGAAAGGTTTCTGTGTTTGTGTGGATGTGTAGCCACCAGCTCGTATCAGTGGTACTCATGGGGTCCATCCAACATGCAGTGCAGGCTGTGCGCCTCCTGCTGGACGTACTGGAAGAAGTATGGTGGCCTAAAGATGCCCACGAGGTTGGATGGGGAGCGGCCTGGGCCCAACCGCAACAACATGGTAGGTGTATTTTCAACATATATATGAGGTTTAAGACCTTTTAGAAAAGTTGCTCCAATCTGACTTGAAATTACCTCTGAATAAGCTCTGTGTCAGATCTGTGTCCCATTTGGCCTAAAAAAAAAAACAAAAAAAAAACTATACCATTTCAACCTTCATTGCCTCTAAACAGTCCCAAAGTCTCAGAGCAAAGCAAAAAAACACAGAAATAATTATAATAAATAAGGCAAAGAAAGACAAATGCACTTCATCTATAGCCCTCTTCGGACAGAATTAGTTATCTATGGGGAGGTGGGGCAATGGCAGTTTACCACAGGACATCTGTATTTTTTATGTGCAGTTTGCATGGCCACAGAGAGCACAAGCTTCTTTGAGTGAAAAAAGAGAACTCCACAGTATATGATAGTGTTTCCACCGGCATGTTGATTCCCTCGGAATTAATATAACCCAAGTTTATTTTTACTGTTTGTTTTACAGAAGGTTAAAGGTGCTGAATTCTTAACTTCATGTGTGAGTGCACAGAAAGTAAAAATGACTGACATGACTAAAATTACTGAGAAACATCTACATTGCCCCACCTCCCCAAGTAAAACTAATTCCATGTGAATAGGGCTTAAGGCTACATCCACACTATAATTCTTCACTATAACAGAATAACTGCTGTCTTAACTTTTCAGCTACACTGTGTGTTTATAAGACTGTCATGTTTATTCTGATCTCTGTCTGCTTGGTAGAGTCCTCATGGCTTGCCGGTGAGACACAGTGGAAGTCCAAAGTTTGCTGTGAAGACCAGGCAGGCGTTCTACCTGCAGACCACTCAGCTGACCAGAGTAGCCCGTCGAGTCTGCCAGGACCTGCTTAGGTCCCGCTACGTGGCCAGACACCCCTACATACCTGTCAACACAGCAGCCATCAAAGCAGAATGTGAGTGGGCAATCACTACTGATCTACTTACAGTCTGTATACTACCATCTTCTAAGATAGTTCGTAATTGATTTAATCCATTTAGTCCATTTGTACATATTGTGGGTTTTCGTACATGCACTGAAATTTCACTGCCTGTTTGTTGTGTTTTATAGGTGCAGTGCGGTTGCCAGATATGTCCAAAAAGCTCATAGCTTTGAAACAGGCAGTACGGAAGCCTCTAGAGTCTGTGGTTAGATATCTTGGTGGGTGGAAATGACATCTGCACTCTTTCCCTTGTTCATTTTTCCTCTCTCATTTCAAATGTTTGGTGCATATTCCTTCATGGTGCCATAGTGTCTTAGAATATACCTGGGAATTGGAATTCATTCTGGTGTGGCTGGAGTGTTCAGAGTGGTTAGATCTGTTGAGCTCAGCATGGTGCTAAGAGGAAACAGCCACAGGCAAAACAGCCAAGATTTGCATTTGTCGATTATGATGTCTGTCAGAAGCTGTAGCAGTGCTTTAGAGTAAGGCTTAATATGATGAAATTGATTTTAAGTAGCCTAGGAAGCTGTATGGTATTCTCATTTATATATGTGTTGTTTTTAAATTCCATAGGCTCCGTAATTTCATTTAAGAGCCCCAGAATAATTAAGGAATGCATTTGTAGTGTATTCAGTTTCTGCAAAACATACATGCAGAGCTGCAGGTCTATTTTAATCAGATTTTAACTGAATACTAAATAGTGCAGGTCTGGGAATATTTGTCAAGTTTTGCATTGAGACCCTTTCTCTCTGCTTGTTAATTTTAGAGGCCCATCCATGCCCTCCTAAACCAGAGCCCCCTCGAGGAGCCTCCATTTCCACAGGCAGCCTGACGCCCATCAAGTCCTCCCCTATCCTCAACAATGGCTCACCCACCATTCTGGGCAAGCGCACCTATGAACAGCACAATGGCTTGGATGGTGAGAGAAACTTTAGTGTCACCAGTCAGCTCTGGTTCTGTTTGTGATAATCAACTCTCTTTCTTTTTTCATGTGCACTTTCTGTACCCATGTAAAAGCCTTTTAATGCATTTGATCCATTTCCCTTTCTGTCTGCTAGGGTTTTTATCCTGCTTTCGTCTGTCCTGCCCCCACAACTCTTGTCTTCTTGCTTTTTTGTGTCCCATCAACTCTCTCATCTCTTTCTCCATCTCCTGCTTGCTTGTGGGCTCTCTTGCGCTCTCGCGCTCTCGCTCTTGCTCTCTCTCTCGCTCTCACTCTCTTTATCTCTCATCTCTGAATGGCTGTCAGTGTTGTCATGGTAACAGATCAGCAATGACTCACATGGATCTCCTGCAGGATCAGACCCCAAAAAGAAACACACACCATCGAACAACACTGTCACAGCCATACATGAGTGTTTCTTGTCAAAGCTCAACAAAGACATTTATTGTCGACAGTCTGTAGACAACAAGCTTATAGGCTTGGGTTTGTTTCGCTTCAGAAATACTTGTGTACATTCTGTCATGTTATGCCGTGTTAACTTATAAACTCTATTCCAGGGTCTGGAAGCCTGGAAGCCACCGTTCTACAGTTGCATAATTCCCTGATGAGCTTGACACCATTCTGCTCTGAGCAGTGCTGCTTCTCTTTCTTCCCTGTCTCCTGTTGAGCAGATTTCCTTGGACCTGATATTCTTGCTAGAGCTGCCTTTTGAACATTGAGTACTCTGAGCAGTTCACCCTTTAGATGGGTGGCTTAATGTTTTAGCTTGGGAGAAAAGCACCTAGAAACAGTAATGGCGTACACTGGAAGTATGTACAGTATTTTTACAGCCAATAGGGGGAGATGATGCACATACAGTAATTGTCGTAAATACCTAATGTATGAACACTCAATTATTTTTTTTAAATAGTGTTGTTGTTTTTTTTTGACTGCAGTTAGAACGAATTTAGGGGAACTTCACCAAATCCGCTAAAGTTAGTCTCAGTCAAACAATTGCCACAGCATCAGCTTTTCACAGTCATGTGAGCAGTCCAATTGCTTATTTTCCAGTCAAACTAGTTCTTAGCAGCCATGAATGTAATGGAAAAGATATCACTTAACTTTTGGGAAACACTTTTCAAAACATAGATGTCTTTAGAAGCCATACCAGACAAACACAAAGCTGACATTTCTAAACTGTATTTGTGGCTTTGGAAATCCATAGAATGTAGAATACACACTCCACTTTGCAGTGGTATTGGTCTTTTAAGAGTCAGCCAGACAAATCTTTTAACCAAAATATAACAAACAAGCACTGCTAAAGAGCTGAAAAGCAGCCAGTAAAGATTGCTAAGGAAAATAGTGTGGGTCTTTAGATAGATAGACCCAAACTGGCTCAGTCTTTGATATTGCCAGTGTAGCCACGCCCATTCCCTGTTTTATACTTTTACATTTATGGCATTTGGCTGACGCTCTTATCCAGAGCGACTTACAATTTGGTCATTTTACACAGGAAGGCGAAGGTAGTGTTAGCCATCTTGCCCACCCTAGTGTAGGGTGTTTACCCAGGCGGGGATTGAACCTCAGTCTACAGCATAGAAGGCAGAGGTATTAGCCACTACACTATACCAACCACTTTACCAGGATGGGGTGTGACTGTACTGTATACTACTGTAGATGAGTTATATGGGTGCAGTATAAAATAGAGTATGCTATCTTGGACACAGCCTGTCTTTGGTCTAAATGTAAGATTCAGGCTCTACAGTGCCCTCCGATGGAGTATAGAGTTTAGACATGTCATGTTTTTTCATATAAGAAGCTAAATATTTTATCAAAATTTCTGATTTACTATACAGGTTATCTAAACTTTCATGACTTTTCTCAAATTCTGATTCCTCCCTGTTGACCACAAGGTGCAGAATAGTCTGTATTTCAATTTGGACCAATACAGTTAGATGAAGGCTGTTTTTTTTTTTTTTTTTTTTTGTTTGTTTTTGGAAAGTGCAATAACCTTTGTTTTGGTGAATCAGTGTGCATGCATCAGTACTTAATAGGTAAATTCTGAGGTTCTGAACACCAAGTAAGGACGGATATGCCAGATTGATGTGCAAGGGGGAAACGGGTGTTAAAAATGTGTTTCCTGGTATAGAATTTTAGGATTAAGTATGATCACCCACACACACATACACACAACCTCTAAGCTGCTTCTCCTTCTGGGTTGGGCGGGGGAGCTGGAGCCTATTAAGTGTGATAAAGTTGTTAAGTAAATAATCTTCTTGTGTATGTGAATTTCTCAAACTTATAAGACAGACTCTTTAAAGAAAGTAGTCAAATTAGTATTTTTATAGGAATACATCTCTTGATGCATGGATTTTTTTGTTATTTGTCATGAAATGTTTACAGATAATTGCAATGCCTTGATTTCATATACACAAGATGTAGGATCCGCCCAAAATAGGTGCCAGATCGAATCTGGGGGATTTGTGGATTGTACACACGCTTGTTCTGTCCTGCACTCTTGTGCACATGCTTTAAGCTCTGTCCTATACTCTGTCTCCATTTTCTTCAGGATCCAAACCCAAAGTACTGGGCCCTCAGTGGGACATCATGTCCAAGCGTGTATCTGAGCAGGGCCGTCCACCCTCTGCCATACAGGACAACGAAGTTCATGAGCTTGACTGACCCCTTTTTGAGGCTTCTGCCTACTGTTCTTTAGCACGGAAAACAGGTATAGTTGTATTACTGTGGTGGGACTCTGTGTGTATGCAAACACATCTTGATTTGAGCTTGCATTACATTTTAAACCTGTGTACTCTGTGGGTTGCATGACTATTCATTTTTGCTAGTTGACTAGTCATCATTACCATACACTCAGTGTTCTGTGGTTCTGTGAAAAGGTACTTGTTAGTATCATGCTAATAGGGCCTAGTGTGGCAGATAATGTGGTTTGAGGTTGTGTTTTTTTTTTTTTTTTTTTTTTCTGTAAGTTTCAGCCTCAGGCACTCTGCTTCACAGTTGTACACTGCCCATCTGACTAGCTTTCATATTCCTGTCCTGGGTATTTTTAACTGGCTGTCCGTGCTTAATGTTCTGATATTGTTTTTACAGTTATTTATCAGGCTAAACAGTTGCATCTCTATAGACAAGCTTTTCAGTGTGAGATAAAGGCTTTGATGCTGAATCAGAAGAGATTCATTCTATTGCCAAGGCTATGTATCGGCAATTTACGTGTGTGTTAAAATCAGGCCCCGTTGTCATGGTTGCAGCCCAAACAAATGTGCATCTGGAAGGCGGCAAAACTCTTGTAGCAGCGCACAAAAGTGTTTACAACAAGCAAACGCTGACTAAAAAAATACAAGCCTATAGAAATATCTGCAGAATTGCTTGTTAGGCAGCAAAGGCTCTTTTTTTTTTTTTTGTAGAATGGAATGTACCCAGTCTGTGCACCATCTATTTTACAATGCTTAAAAGGAAAAAATGTTTTGAGATTGTTTAGACATAAAAACACTTTTGATTTGACGTGAAGGTCCCACTATGTTAAAATTTCAATTGAAAAAATTATACGTGGTATAAATAGGCCTTATCAGTCCAGTCCCACCCACCCTCGATCAGTATTGGCTACTGGCCGACAGTGCTGAAAGGTGATTCTGCGGCCCATACAGATTGCCAAACACTGATTGGTCCATCTCTTGCCATTTTGTTTTGTTATGCTTATGTCATGTTAGACTTTCTGTGCTAGACTTTCTCTGACTGGTTGCTTTGCTCATCAGTCAAATTGCACTTTTGCTATCGGAGATGGCAGTTCTCAAAACCTACCCGGTCTGGCTTACAACACAAATTTCAGAGCAATTTTACACGGCTTGCAGTGTTGTTTTCATCTTGTGTAGTATTCACTCATTAATAAAGCACGTAGGGCTTTGGGATTTTAGCAGAAAACTGAATTCTGTCGTTTCCTCCAGCCTGTTCACTGAAAAGAAGAAGGAAAAAAAAAGTGTGTATATGTATATAAGTGCGTGTGTGCATGTATGCGTGCGTGTGTGTGTGTGTGTGTGTGTGTGTGTGTGTGTGTGTATACACTGCTCAAAAAATAAAGGGAACACTTAAACAACACAATATAACTCCAAGTAAATTAAACTTCTGTGAAATCAAACTGTCCACTTAGGAAGCAACACTGATTGATAATCAATTTCACAGCTGTTGTGCAAATGGAACAGACAACAGGTGGAAATTATTGGCAATTAGCAAGACACACTCAATAAAGGAGTGGTTCTGCAGGTGGGGACCACAGACCACTTCTCAGTACCTTTCTGCTTTCTGGCTGATGTTTTGGTCACTTTTGAATGTTGGTGGTGCTTTCTCACTCGTGGTAGCATGAGACGGACTCTACAACCCACACAAGTGGCTCAGGTAATGCAGGTCATCCAGGATGGCACATCAATGCGAGCTGTGGCAAGAAGGTTTGCTGTGTCTGTCAGCGTAGTGTCCAGAGGCTGGAGGCGCTACCAGGAGACAGGCCAGTACACCAGGAGACGTGGAGGAGGCCGTAGGAGGGCAACAACCCAGCAGCAGGACAGCTACCTCCGCCTTTGTGCAGGGAGGAACAGGAGGAGCACAGCCAGAGCCCTGCAAAATGACCTCCAGCAGGCCACAAATGTGCATGTGTCTGCACAAATGGTTAGAAACCGATTCCATGAGGATGGTATGAGGGCCCGACGTCCACAGATGGGGGTTGTGCTCACAGCCCAACACCGCGCAGGACGCTTGGCATTTGCCAGAGAACACCAGGATTGGCAAGGATTTTTCGCTACTGGCGCCCTGTGCTCTTCACAGATGAAAGCAGGTTCACACTGAGCACGTGACAGAGTCTGGAGACGCTGTGGAGAGCGATCTGCCTGCAACATCCTTCAGCATGACCAGTTTGGCAGTGGGTCAGTAATGGTGTGGGGTGACATTTCTTTGGAGGGCCGCACAGCCCTCCATGTGCTCGCCAGAGGTGGCCTGACTGCCATTAGGTACCGAGATACTTGTGAGACCATATGCTGGTGCGGTTGGCCCTGGGTTCCTCCTAATGCAGGACAATGCTAGACCTCATGTGGCTGGAGTGTGTCAGCAGTTCCTGCAAGATGAAGGCATTGAAGCTATGGACTGGCCTGCCCGTTCCCCAGACCTGAATCCAATTGAGCACATCTGGGACATCATGTCTCGCTCCATCCACCAACGCCACGTTGCACCACAGACTGTCTAGGAGTTGGCGGATGCTTTAGTCCAGGTCTGGGAGGAGATCCCTCAGGAGACCATCCGCCACCTCATCAGGAGCATGCCCAGGCGTAGGGAGGTCATACAGGCACGTGGAGGCCACACACAATACTGAGCCTCATTTTGACTTGTTTTAAGGACATTACATCAAAGTTGGATCAGCCTGTAGTGTGTTTTTCCACTTTAATTTTGTGTGTGACTCCAAATCCAGGCCTCCATTGGTTAATAAATTTGATTTGCATTGATGATATTTTTTGTGTGTTTGTTGTCAGCACATTCAACTTTGTAAAGAACAAAGTATTCAATGAGAATATTTCATTCAGATCTAGGATGTGTTATTTGAGTGTTCCCTTTATTTTTTTTTTAGCTGTGTGTGTATGTAAATAAATAAATAAAATACCATTACTTTACTTCAGGCAGGCACTGTCCTCAGCTAGTCGAATGTAGCCTGAAGTGATGACTAGTGGGTTTATTAGTAGACTAGTCTAAGCAGTCCCTATTATGTATTGTCTGTCAGCTTCAGGGCATGATTGATTGAAGTACTGATGGCATCCCCCTGGTTGTTATTCTGCAGATTAAGATGGAGGTGTTTTTCCAACTCTCAGCGATGGAAGGACCTAATGAAGAGGATCTGTGCTCAGCCTGGGCAATATTAGAACTGGTGTCACTCAAAGACCCTTTAAAAAAAAAAAAAAAAAAAGTCAAAAAAAAAACAAAACAGATGTTTCCGAGCTTTGTCCAATGATAGGACTGACCTGTTTGTACAGGACTGTGTTCAATATTTACCATATATTGCTACTTCTGTTTATTATTATTATTATTATTATTATTATTATTACAAGTCTTGTTGCTATCATTCTTTTTAATCAAATGTAATCACTTTTAGTTAAATGTTGATAAAGCAGAGAAACTAAAATGTTTCTTGAAACAGCTTGCTCACAAACCCTGAGGGGAAAACATGGACAAGCTGTTGTATTGGCCTCTTGCATTATTTTCTAACATGTCAATACTGCTCTGAAAAAAGATGGACATTTCTTTCTGTACTATCATTTTGATTGTTTGGATGCTTGTATTATTCGGTTTCTTTAGTCCGTCCTGCCCTGACTCCACAGACGTTTAACTTATTGATAAAATGATAGAACATGCTCTTTTTCTACCTTTTTCCACAGTATTGCATCTATGGTGTAATTACAAATGTTGTTTCTCTTTTGTGAATATGTAAATGAAAACATTAGGGAGGCATTATTGTACAGTGGTGCATTTTGGGCCTCCAGTGTTTATCAATGCTTGTTATAATGAATTTGTCATGTACAGCATATTCTTTTTGTAAGGAAACTCTTGCATAAATGGAGAATTGTTCAGAGATGATGGAAGTTCTAAAAGGGTACTGCTCCATGAATACAATGCACCTTCTTAAGAATGATACCATATGTGTATATACATTTCTTCACACTTATACACATCCTGCCAAGAAAGTCACTGAAAACCTTGCAGTGATACGTGATATGCTTGAGTTTATGCCACAGTTTACTTATTAAATATTGATACCTTTTAGAGAGCATGTGGCAGTAGAAATCCTCCCATCATCCTAATCATGTTCACTAAAAACCTCGTTTTTATTCAGAATGACAGGCTTTTTGTAGGTGTGCATTCAAATAATGATGACAAAGATGCCCTTGATGCTAAACATATGCAGGTCAAATCTGGAAGGCTGTGACCAGCTAGCCAGCAGTTTATAAGAAAGAAGTCGAATAAAGCCAGCTGCACTCACAGCTCTCGCCAGAATCAAATAGTTCACAGAGGGCATGCACAGTTAACCCTGATCACACAAAACACCAAGGACTTCATGATGTAATCACCACTGCAGGACGTTTACAACATCTAGCATTATAGTCTTAGCATCACAGTATCATCTGTTTACTAAACTGAGCCAGAGGGACTTCCTTGTTAACCAGTTAATGTGTAACAGCTAAATTCATAATGATTAGGAAAACTGTCACAGACCTTGCTCTGCTTGATTGAAAGTGATTGTCCATTCAAAATTGTTATACCTTAGATTATCTTACAGCACCCATTAAAAATGTTTGATTTCATGTATTACATTTTACATATTACATTTATTCACAATCACATTTGGATAACTTACTTTTACGCCTCAGTTTGAACCAAAGGTAATGTTGAGTTTAAGATATGGGCATTAAGGAATTAATAAAAAAGAGGACGCGATGTCATTGATGCAAGCACCAGAAGCTCTTTAAGTGCTAATGGGCCCCTTTGTGGAGAGTCTTCAGCCTGCTGAACATAAGCGAGTGCATGGACACAGGTCCATGAGGTCCTTCACATCTTATTCAGATGTTCACCAAGACTAATAAGCAGTTTTGCTGTGGGCTTTTATGCATAGTGAAAAAAAAGACCTCAAGTGGGTTTTGGGGAATGGGTCTCGTATATCCGAGGCGAATAATTCTTAAATATAGATAGAATTTGTATATACATTCTAGGCAAAAACAGGTAACACTGAGTCAGGGGCGCTGGGAAGTTGCCAGATCACTTTTGTCTTTTGTCACTTTGTTCCTTTGGAATCCCCCCCTCTCGAATCGAGTCTTGCTTCTAGGACACGACCGAAAAAAAACAACAACCAGCAATGAAGCGGTTAACTCCGGCTGCTGGAGCTGTTTGCTGGATGCCCAAGCTCGTCTCTGAGCATGTGCTGTTACTGCTGCAGTGAAGTAAAATGTGTCAGTTACCAGTGGAGAGAGAGGGAGAGAGGGAGAGAGGTTAGCCGGGGGAAATGCAGACTGAGAGGGGACCGGCACGACGATTTTCCTGTTATGTAGCTTCTTCGTCCACACACTACAATGCATTTCCAAAGGCCTGATCCCCGCCGCTCTACGCCCGAAGAGTAAACACACG
Source organism: Pygocentrus nattereri (assembly GCF_015220715.1). Classification (NCBI taxonomy): domain Eukaryota; kingdom Metazoa; phylum Chordata; class Actinopteri; order Characiformes; family Serrasalmidae; genus Pygocentrus; species Pygocentrus nattereri. The sequence continues at coordinate 22,982,243 of NC_051220.1, forward strand.
GTAAGCCACTTTCAGGATGTCTCTGTAGGCTGTCTCAGGGTGAAACGCTGGGCTTTCACCTACAGTTGGGCTAGCTTGTCAAACCAGCATTGCAACAGCCTCAGAATATCACTTTTATAGCCCCGTTTCCATCACAGAGCATTTCTCCTCAGTCGTTCAGAGAGCCGTGTTGGGCTCAGGTGTTTTGCCCTCGGGCATCTTTCTTTTTTTGTTGTGCTGTCATCACTTTGCACGTCAGTCCAGCTCATAAATTGCTCTCCACGGGCCAACCTTAGGCTACAAATCACCAGTCTGGTGCCTGAACAGCAGTGTAGCAGCTTTGAGTTTTCTCCTGTCTCTTGTGGAGTGATCGAGATTTTAGGCTAAGCTAAACTGCACGCGCGTTATAATGAACGAATCGAGTTCGTGCGGTTTAAACGGAGCCTCGGCGTTTATCGTGGATGTGAGAGCCTGGGCTGCTTCCCGAGCTCCGCTGAGGGCTGTGAATGTGGAGAGGTGATGGCAGCGGCTGACTGTTGCCGGCTGAGAGACTGAGAGGGGCAGAGAGCCGGTGCAGTGTCGCTGCGGAACGGACGAGGCTGAAGCCGCTTCCTATTCGAATTTTCCATTCCACCTTAAATGGTGCTGCGGTTACATTCTGGCGCCCGTACAGAAGCCAGAACGCCAGTTCTAACGTACCAGTTAAGGTGGAATGGAAAACTGAAATAATAAGCTAAGAAAAGGAATAAGCCAACTTTAACTTCAGCTTCGACCGGAACGGTTAAGGGCCTGCGCCGTCACGACTGCGGTGGAGAGCCTTAAACCAGAGCAAATTCACATGTACATCACGGAGATGAGACGGATGGCGCCCGTGGTGACATTACCATGAAGGATGGGAGCTTTGAGGCTTCCGCATTTGAAGCGAGATCGGCTTCCAGGCTTGTAAACGCATCTGAAGAAAAATGGTCAGTTTTTAAATGTTTCAGATTCTCCACACGACGAGAGAGCCGCGGATACACAAGGAGCCAAAGGCAAACGGGGCTTTCGTGATGGTGAAGAGGTCGAACGAGGATCTTTTGCGTGTACGTGTGTGTGTGTGTGTGTGTGTGTGGTTTTAAGTCGACAATTCGCCCTTGTGCTCTGAACTGAAGTCCCCTACGCCAACGAGATCACTAGAGTAAGAGATCAAAGACACGCTGATCCTCAGAGCACAGATGATTAAAACTGGGGATTTGGCGCGAGTGGAGTAAGTTCCACTGCATTGCAGGTCATGTTACCAGTCCAGATCTAAATATCTACACTTCATTTGACGGGCCATAAGTGATATTCTGAACCATTTGTGCTCACTTTTCCCCAGCCCACAGATAACACTAGTCCCAGTGCTGGATGGCATTGATAAAATTCATCTTTTCTACTTATCACTTATAATCCTATCAGTATAGGTAGATATATACATAAAAATACATTGGAAAGGCACAGATTCCTAGATAATGCTTTAGAACAGATATTTGATGATTTTAGTATATTTATTGATTTGACACACATTTGTAACCGTCTACAAATAAGTGTTACGTTTCTATGTGATGCTAGGAAGATATTTCTGTATCAGTGCGTCGCTAATACATTCTTTCTGGTTTCACAGCATCAGGTGATGTTTAGTTTTCCATTAACAAAGATAAGGAAGCCATATTAAAGCACCCAGTAAATGATGCTGGGTACCATGAGTGAAGTGCACAAATGGGGGAAATAAATAAATAAATGCAAACAGACTGGCAACAGGGACCCTGTCATTTACATCTATTTTATGATATATCTGTATCGTGCTTTGTCAGTGTAAGGTATATTACCTAGCATTATATAGTCCTTGGCCAAAAATGGAGAGTGGAGAATCTCTACCAACTGTGTAATTTAGTGTGAGGATTGGCTTTAATCTGTGTCAGGAAAATTGGCCAGTAGTGAAACTGTCTTAGCAAACTGTGTAGTGGTCACACAGTAGGCTGAGATCATTATAGGGCAATGACACTCTGCAAGGATTCTCCTGAAGCTGAAATTTCATGCTGCTTTGTTTATTACATGGCTCATCATGGCCACGTTGCGAACCCTTGCCTTTTTTAAGCTTCAGAGGGTCCTAATCCCCATGTGTTATGCAGTCTGGAAGGCTTAGAGCATTCTCAGTGTAAGGAGCTGAAAGGTGTCTTGTAAAAAAAGGTTGTTTGACTTTGACCTCTTTGAATGAGCTTTTTACTGTGTTGAACAGAAGTAGTTACATCAAGAGCATCAATAATATTCAGCTAAACATTATTGACCCAAAGCTAAACTATAATCTAGTTTACAGTTCTGCTTTTTAAGAGGCCCTGTGTCTTTAGGTCGTGAGTTGGAAATAAAGCTCTTTCAGTCAAAAGAAAAAAAAGGTGCTTTTATTGAAGTCTTACCCACACATTTTGGCACAACCACAGTCACAGGGCTGGAGGATGACTACACAATGCGAGGGTGGAAGTGAGATTGCTGTAGAGGCCTTAAGTGCCTTGATCCCTTCCTGCCTCTTGAAAAACCCCACAAAAAGCCTCCTTTTTGACAGAGTCCTCTTACGAAGTAGCTCAAAATGTAACACCATACTTTTTTTTTTCTTTTGATTTTTTTGACAGTCTTGCAGCAACCATGTGTTACAAGACCAACTGTATAAGAAAGTTTTCAAGATTATGTTCATTATAAACTTTACAGTTGCACTCCTAAACCTTGTCTTTTTAAGCTTCGGAAGGTCCTGATCTCCATATGTTATGTAGTCTGGAGGGCTTTGGGCATTCTCTGGGTCTCGGCCAGTGTAAGAAACTGACCTGAGGCTGAGACTAGTCTTGTAGAGGGTTTGCTGACCTGCTTGAGTTTTATTTTCAGTGTATTTGGGGCCCAATTTGATTTGACCCCTTTGCCCCTACCACTTAGCCCTACCCCTCTTTTGCACATTCCGCCTAGAGGTAGGGTTTTTGTTAAGGCAGAGGGGTAAGGCGAAACCTCACTCCAAACAGTGTTATGAGAAAAAAAAAGGAGAAAAAAAAAAACAAAAAACAGCAAGACGGCTGTATAAGCGATCAAAGAAACCCACAAATATGAGTTTTTTTTTTGTTAAAAATTACAATAACCATTGTATTATCTTAGTTTAATGTTATCTCAATGTATTGTGATCCTTTTCTTCATAACAAGCTAAAAAAATTACTAGGGGTATGCTGATGCCTCAGTAGCTAGCTAGCTAAATATCCTGTTCCATCTTAAATGGTTGAAGTAGTTACATTCTGGCACATCATGCATAAGAAATGCTGCGCCATTTAAGGTGGAACAGGAAAATTCAAACAAGAAGCTGGCGAATAGCTGACTTCAGCTTCATATCGCTGAAGATTTAGGGGTTGGCGAGCAGCAGCGAGGTTGCTGAACTTTCCTCTGCTGCCACTGCAGATTGGCAGGGTTGCCTACAGAGCGTTGCTAGTAGACTGCTGAAGAAATGTTCTTTTTAATTTGAGGGTTGTGCCATTTTGTAGGGGAAGATTTCAAACATGGTAAGTTACTCTTAAACTGAGCCTTTCACATTAAACCTTTAAACCTAACTCTGTGAATATGGACATTAATCTTTAAAGGGGAATTCTGCCAAATGTTGAGGATTTCAATACAAGTAATTGAAGCATGAAAAGCAGGTTGGATGTATTTAAATGTTTTTATAACTGAACAAGGACCTCAGTACAGTCAAATGGAATGGAGTTTCCCTTTCAAACGCTGACATCACATTTAATGCTGATATGCATGTGAGAAAAGTTACTACTTCCTCTTCCATTAGAAACAAGAGCCCCAGGTCCTGATTCTCTACTCTAGAGGCCTATCAAATAGGCCTCTATTATACCTGATGATAAGAATGAAGGATCTTTGGGCTTGAGAGCTAAGATGCTGCTGTGCTGTAACTGAGCTGTCTCTGCTATTGATCCACTGCCATTTATTTTGCGCAGAGTGGAGTGACCTCATGGCAAGGACCCAGAGATCCCATCAGCCACCTCCCAGAAATAGAGGGAGCAAGGATGCATCATAGTCAATAATTTCAAAGTTGCAAAGTAGTGAAAAGGGCATTTTATATAGTTTCTCTTACAGAAATGGGCTTTTGACTGGTCGCCCTTATACAGAGCATTTTATCACACATGCTTTGAACAAGTGGCATTCTATACACTTGTCTATCTGTGGCTCTCCTAGGAGACAAAGTAGTTTAACTGACGGCTGGGTCAGTTGGGAAATGGTCATATCATAACTGTATTCTCTTAACTTTCACTTCTGGTTAACAGTGATTCTAGCTATCATGACTAGGCAAGAAACAAAATGCCATTGTAGGCCAACAGTGGCTATATAGCCAAAATGTAGCATCATGATACTTACCAGCATTTTCATGATGGCCAGAAGTTTCTCCTAATCATTGTGCTGAGGTGTTTCAGCCACACCCATTTCAATCTCCATATACAAACAATGGCAGTAAAAGGAAGCTTAGTGACTTTAAATGTCACACTGTCATATGACTCCCCCTTTTTGGCACAAGTCAGTTTGTGAAATTTCTGCACTGTTAGATCTGCCCTGGTCAACTTTAAGTGCGTTTATAGTGAAAGGGAAGTGTCTAGGAGGAACAACAGCTCAGCCACAAAGCAGTAGACCACAAAAACTCAGAGCAGGGTCGCTGAGTGCAAAAGCATGAAGCATGTAAAAATCACCATCTTCTTTTGCATCACATGCTACAGAGTTCTGCCTCTTGAAGCAACATAAACCCAAGAACTGTGTGTCTAGAGCTTCATGAAATTAATTTCCATGGCTGAGCAGCTGCTCTCAAGCCTAAGATCACTGTGCACAATGCCAAGCGTTGGTTTGAGTGATATAAAGCACACCGCCACAAGACTCTGGAGCAGGAGAAATGTGATTGAATTTTTCTGCCTTTAGCAGATGCCAGAAAAATTTTATATACTGGAATGCAAAGTGCCAACAGTAAATTTTGGTGTAGGAGTGATAATGATCTTGGGCAGGTTTTCAGGGTTGGGGCTCCACCCCTTAGTTCCAAAATAAGCTTAAAATTTGTTAAAATAACTTACAAAAGGCTATAAAAAGCCACACATGCAGTAATTTGCATTCAGTGTGTGGGAAAATATATTAACTATATAAGACGGAACAGTAAGGTAAATAAAAACAGGAAGTTAATAAAATAATATAATGGGCTAAAATCTCAAGACCTTGTTACGAGTTAATGTAGTTAAAGGTTCTCTATGATTGGTCTAAATCTGTCCTAATGATACAAGCAGTTCAGCGTTTTAGATGTCATGATGACACCCATGATATGCTCAGAAAAACATATAATGGCAGAATTGATCACAATCTTGTGCATAACATCAGGTAAAGACAAAACATATTGTCCAATATTATATTAATAATAATAATACATAAAGAAATGCTCACCCTTATTGTACTTTTTAAAAATTTATTTCTAGAAAATCTGTATTTTGTCTCCAAATTTACTGCAAAATTCTCCTGTTAATTTGAATTTTAAGTGCTTAACATTCTTTACAGGTAGTCCTGCCATGAACCAGAATATTTCTCATATTTTGTAATGTGATCTTTGGGAGTATTTCGAGGAGCTATTGGCATTACACAAACTTAAAGGTAACAAAAACTTAATACACATGGTAGGCTTGAGGCTTTTCTGGCAGTATTAATGAGGATTAGGGAATATTACCCAGATACAGACCTCAAACGCACCCGCATTTGAGGTGAACCAAGCTTTTGTATTAAATTTCCAAATTCTGTGCTCAATGTCCCGTGTAAAGTTTCTTCACGTGCTAGAGGATGTGCACTTCGGCTCATCTGATGGATTAATTTTTTTTGTTCTTTTCAGTGCTGTTAAGAATCTCTTCATTCTGTCTTTTCGTTTTTAGTCCACTGAATGCTGAAATTTATAAGATAAATCCTTGTCTGATTCATTTAAAATGGAGGGAAAACATTTAGCTTTTTATAAACTTGCATTGCACTTGGCTCAGGCACCTCATTCCACACTACCGTGATACATGTCTGCTGATGCTAACTGCGTGTTGTTACACCAGAATTTATATTAAACAAAATCTTCAATAAAGCATTTATTAGTAAATCCTGTCTTACATCTTAATGATGGATACCATGTTGGAAGTTACACCCATGTTCGGAAATAATATTTAGAAAAGAGATTTTCTCTCATTCAATACAGATGTTTCGATGGAATCATATGGAAACATGAGCATTCTGGTGCAACTATATGCAAAGGAACTCTGATACATCCATTAATCAACTAGGTGGATTTTTTTTGCTGCTTATATCTTGGGAGATAAGTTACCCCCTTTTAATGTACCCATTACAAGGAGGTTATAAAAGCTTACGGTTCTTGTCATAAGAAACACTGAGCTGTGGCTGGCAGATTTTTATCTGGATACAACATGCCAGCCAGCATTTCTGAAAGAAAGCATGTACCAGTGATGTTACACTTTAACAGAGATCACAGCAGCAGGTACAAGCTATAGTCTAGTCCATTAAGACCCAGGCTGAATATTGTTTAGACCACAGTATTGAACCGAGACTGCTGTTAAGGAATTGGTTGATATGAGCGCAGTACCAGCATTATCATGCATAATGAGTCTGCATGGCTAGCTGGGTTTGTGGTGCCTACTCAGCAGCTGCAGCTGTTTTTGAGAGAGCATTCGTATCTGACTCTGGTCTGCATGGGTTCCTGGGAGGGTCAATAGAGGTCTAACTGGGTACAGATCAATACCAATGCTGACTGAAGAGCAAACTGCTAGGGGGGAGGGGATACGAGAACAGACCACAGAGGCAAACGTACATCACGTAGCTCTTATTAAAAGAAAGCCATGTGTGCACACTATTGCTTCATCAGTTCATAGACTTCTTTTAAACAGATTTTTGTCTGCGACTTTCTGTAGAACACTTTCTCACACATTCTCATGTTCTCAAAAAAAAAAAAAAACAGATTAACCTACCTCTTTTAAATGACCTATTTACAGCACAGACACAATTTGAGAAAACATGTCTGATTCTGATTCTGATTCTGAGTCTGATTCTTCTGTATGTGGAAATATTTATACAGGTCAGTGTCATGACCCCTTTTTGTGCTTACACTATGAAGCTTTAATTTTAAGATGCAATTATGTATAACATCTTTGGTAAAGAAAGCATACAATGTTTTTGGATTATTCAGAAAACAAACTCTAAATTCTTATATTTTCTAGTACAAAAATATCATTAAGGCTATGAATAAAACAATTTCATTGAAGGAACCATTTCTAAAAGTAAATTCTGGATATTACTGAAATTCAGAAATCAGCTGTTTTTTTTTTTTTAAATTAAAATTAAAGTGCTGATTCGGGGGGGGAACTGTAGAAGTGTTTGTTTCTCGTCTGTTAGTGGACATTTTTCTTAGTTTTTACTACAGCATGATACTGTAGCATATTACAAATTGTAATTTGTAATTCATATGTAATTTGGTAAATTGTGCTGTCATTAAAATACATTATTAGCATTATTTAGGAGAAAGCAGAGCACAACATTTTATTTTGTGCTAAATACTTTTGTCATCAATCTTTTTATTGCATTTTTCATTATGTTTTACAACAAGGGTCTGGAATACTTTTCATAAATAATTACTTTAGAAGACTGTGTTAAACTCCACCATGTGGAGGCTGAACTTTTAAACTGGCTGGCTATCACAGAGTTATTTACATGCTTCAAAATTGTGTATTATAGCCACTGATTAAAATAACATAGGTGTGAATTCTGTGACACACAGTTTAGTAAACAAAAAACACTTATGGAAAATATTACTTTCAAAAATGGTGTTCGAGGTTACTCTTGAGAAATGTGTCCAATTGCTTTAAAAAATTCACAGATAAATGATGTTATGGAGAATGTGACAAGAGAATGTTTGTTGTTCTTTGACCCGTTTAGCTGCATTTAAAAACCTGTGTTAATTCATCCTGCTACTCATAAAACTTAGTTTGTTTAGCATCACCCTAAATATCAAGAAAAGCAATGTTCTAATTCTATTCAGATTTGGGTCTTTTTTTTTTTTTTTTTTTGTTTGCTTTTATCACTGTCCTTGAAGCCAAGGTATGTGACAAACAAATGTGACATAAGCTACAGTCTGCGTTTCATGAAATGCCTGTTTAAAGAACATTGGTTTAGTTTAGTTTAGGTTAAGTAACAGGGTTATTTAATTAATAAAGTGAGACGAAATGAGTTCAGCTTGTGAACCACCTTCAGATGAGGTAGACCAATCGACTGACTTGGCACACAGTGTGTTATTTTGAGTGAAATGGCTTTATTTGAAATTGCGGACTTTGTCCGCACACAATGGATAGATATTCAAACTTGCAGTGCGAGTCACAACAAGATTTCTAAAATCACAGTCTGTGGCTGGCTTTAGAGGACATTCAGCTACGGTTCTCCATGCTCCACACGCAAGCTTCTAGCTTCTAGGATGCGTCCAGCCTCGAATACGATTCCTGCTGTCGCCGAGATACAGAGACTGATGCCGAAAGACCGATGAGGAGCAAATCAACCGTCGTACAAAACTGGTTTTCTCACAGCAAACCTTGTCTTTTCCACTGCAGCACTACTCAATTCAAGGTAGCACTGAATAATATTGTATAACTAGCTAATGTGCTTCATTTAAAATAATCATCATCCTCATCTTAAACCATCATTTCAAATCAGTTAAACTGAATTATGTAAATGTTAAAGTACACTGAACTCATTTACACTAACAAGGCAATTCAGACGTATGGTATGTACTTGAAAATATGTACTTGTGCTTGTACTCAAAGTACAATTGCTTCATCTGACCAGTGTGCATTTTTTCCAGAAGAGTTTTGATTAGTCTAGATGCATATAAATGTGCATCATCTTGTGTTTTACCAGAGTTGTTTTGCATTGAGTGGAACAAAGTTTTTTTCTTTTTCTTTGTGTAACTGTTGTTCCTCCTACTTTCAGTTTGTCTAGCAACTCTTTTCCAGTGACTGCATACAGTGTATATTGTGTCTATTATTTATACTTATAAATACATTGTTCATTTTTTGTTAATATTTAAAAGTACAAAGTCAAAAGACATTTTGTGTGTAAACGTGAAGTGATCTGTGCAAAAGAAGTAAATTAAATAACAAAAACATCTTACAGTGTGGAGAAAACAAGTGTTGTTGCAAGATGCACTGCATGGGAAACAAACTGCAGCTGACTGTAATTTCTGTGTTCAGTGAATTCCTTTCAGTGTAACTAAAAACTATTCTGAAATTCCACAACATGATGTCCACAACATCAAGTTTGAGGTTATATATTTTAGCTGCTCAATGTCCTTCTCATCTCCATTACACAAAGCTGTTCCACTTCCCAGACCATAACAGACAGTTGGGACTTTGAGACTGCAATAAGAGTCGGTTGCCTTAAAATCCTCTTTAATTAAAGCTGCTCCAATATCAAGCCCTCTCCTGCTCATCCTTGAATGTTGCCCAAATGTAACACCTCCACCCCATGTTCAGGTCAGACAGACAGCTGGACCAGGGTAAGTACGTGGGTGAAGGTGAAGCTGTTTTGCTGAGGTAAGGGTCAGTTAGCCTAGACTGTTGGCTTGGCTATTTGCAAGAAACCCTTGTTCCTTGATTTAAAGAAAAGAGCTAATCCTCAGTGGTCTGGCCTGGCATGTCTGCTTAAAGACAAAAGCACCTTGTTCTCAAAAAAAAAAAAAAAAAAGCACACAGTTCCTCTTTTAGGCTCAACTAGTAGTGTGAACTGCGATACCTGTTACCACATTCTGCTCTGATGTCATTCATCAGACTTCTCTTGAGACAGTTGAATCCTTAATTGTCTTTTAAAAAAATCAGCATTGACTGACAATCTAAAGGGAGTACTTACTCCTTTAGGCTTTGAGTTGTTTGAAGGACACAGCCCTTTGGTGGCCACCTGACGTGATTAAGTGGGTGTATGTGTGAATGTGTGGAAAGGATTTACAGTATAGCATACTTGATAATCAGTTGTCCACCACAGAACAGCCTTTTGGTACAGCCCATGTACATATTATAGTAGTTTTCCTGTTGTGTTTGAAGGACTCATCCCTACAAAACAATCCTTTTGGCAGTCAGTATAGTCTGCAAGACTTCATTTGAGCTGAACATTGCTCTGCTAGTGCGTTCAAGATTCTACATATGCAGGCTACTTAAATTTCTCTCACTATTTTCCCCTCCTCCAGTCAGGGTCCTCCCCACTGTTTGGAACAGACCGGGATGGTAACCATGGCAACAACGATGACCCCCGAGCCGCTGACGGCCCTGTCGCGGTGGTACCTGTACGCCATCCACGGCTACTTCTGTGAAGTCATGTTCACTGCAGCTTGGGAGTTTGTAGTGAACTGTAATTGGAAGTTTCCAGGTGTGACCAGCGTGTGGGCACTGTTCATCTATGGCACATGCATCCTCATCGTGGAGCGCATGTACCTGTGCCTGCAGGGCCGCTGTAATGTACTGCTGCGCTGCATTATCTACACACTGTGGACCTACCTATGGGAGTTTGGCACAGGTCTGCTGCTGCGGCAGTTCAATGCCTGTCCATGGGACTACTCTGAGTTTAAGTACAACTTCATGGGGCTGATCACGGCAGAATATGCCGTGCCTTGGTTCTGCGCGTCCTTCATCGTGGAGCGCCTGGTCATCCGCAACACACTACGGTTACGTTTTGATGAGGGGGCGGAGCCTGGCCGGACTGGAGGACAGCCTGATGGTGGTGGAAGAGGTGGAAGAGGTGGAGGTAGGAGAGGAAGAGGAGCCAGAGGAGTGGCCACCAATGCCAATGGCTACGTAAAGGTGGACTGAATTAAGAGTGCAATCATTCCCTTGTCCATCTGAAAGGTGTATTTTCCCAGAATCTATCCCTGTTACCCCCAGACGTTTCCAAACAGCTGTCCAGCATCATTCCCTGGGAGAAAGGTCATTGGACACGGTATGAATCCATAGAAGAACCACTTGGACAAAAAACAAACCAATGAAGAGATGTGTGGTTTTAGTGTCCAACTAACGGTCTTTCTCTGTTTACACAGAGAAAGCATGCAGCCATTACGCTATTACGCAACTCCCCATGCCCCTTATCTCCCAGCAGCTGTTTAGACTAGGGGTGATACATGAGATGAGCATGCTAGGGCAAGTTGAGATTTTATCCTTCTCCCATCACTGTACAATACTTCCCAGACCAGTCCGTCCACCTCAGACTTTGGGGAGAGAAAGAAAACACCACCACCACAAGAACATATGTTCCACTGAGAAAATGCTGTCTTAAAATATGAAAAACGGGAACACATTTGCGGAAAATATCAAATGTTATTTAAAGGATTTTTTTTTTAGCATAATAATAAAGTCAACAGTGTGTAGTAGCAAAAAAAAAATAACTGAGTAGGAAACTTACCATTTAAGTTTTTTTGTTAATATTTATCTGAAGATAGTTAAGTAAGTTAAGTATAATCTAGGCTTATAGAATATTGTAGACTGTGCCCTAAAGCAATGCATTGTACTTGAATCTATTGTTTTTATACTGAACGGAAAAACCCCAGTGCTTGAACATGCATGAAGAGCGTCTTCCAGATTTTTTCACACAGAGTCACATCTGAAATGTATTCTGTAAAAAAAAATTGAGCATTTTTTTATTTAACCATGTGGACTAAAACACAGAGGAATACTGTATTGTTTTCACTTGTACTGTAATGATGCCTGCTGCTGATTGTTTGTTAGTATGGAATTATGGGATAGATCAAAATATCCTGTGAATACACTGGAGAGAGTGTTTTAGAGAGGTGTGAAAATCGTGATCCGGTGCTACGTTCTCACTTCGGCTGCACAAAATATCTGTAAGGATTTAAAAGGGTCCAGTCTCAGTACACCATAGACCCCCAAAATGAATAAAAGAACTGATACTTAGAAAAATGGCTTGGCCCTAGAATGAAAAGTGCACGTGTGTCAAGAACATCTTGTTAACAAGTCACTTTTCTGTCCGTTGATTAGACTTGCTATCTGCATGGTAAATTATGGTTGATGATAATGCCACAAAGCTTTGAACAGCTGTTTCTGATCATGTTGAAAGTGGCTGATGATACATTTTGTATTACAATCTGAGCATCATAACTGTTCAATAAAGCAATTATTGCACCGGTTTGATAGTTCATTTATTTAGCACCACATGCAAATCCAATAAATTATCATGTGCATCTGTTTTTAATTAGGAATCCAGGATCTGTCTTCATTAATACCCTTAATTAAAGGGGAATTTCCCTGATATTTTTAGGAGTCATTTAAAGTGGTTTGATGTGAAATATTCCATTCTGAAGTAAGAAGCAATAATGGTAATGGGAACCAAACATCCAAAGTGCCTAACACTCTGAAAGACTGCCTCTGACAACTCCTAAAAATATGTGGCCTGATGTTTAAGACATTGTTTATAGTCTGGTGATGAGGTCTTGACCTAAGACATATCATTAAAATGCATGCTAGATAGAGAGGCAAGGCATTATAAGAGAAACAGTATAGACACCTAAAAAAGACAGGTCTTCAAGGGTTCTTTACTAAAGAAAATGCTTCTATATAGAACCATGACCACTCAAAGAACACTGCATAACTGAAGGGTTTTTTGCATCATGAAATGATTCTTCAGAGTGATCTAGAATGTGCTGTAGATGGGTCTTAATTATGCAAAGGGTTCTTTGAGTTGTCATGGTTCTATATAGACCCATTTTCTTTACTAAAGAACCTTTGAGGACCCATCTTTAAGAGCTTACCCAAAGAAATCCTTTTTGTCAGATTTACCACCATTTTAACACGACCGTTATATATCTATAAACAGTAAATAACGTGACGGTATGTGTGCTGCATACATGAATTATTACATGAATGTATTAGCACTACATGTTAGTGCATCCCTCTACAAAGAACCATTTCCCATGAGTTTGTTTACATCTTAACTATTTACTTATGCTGTAATCAGCCTTTATCATTATTATTATTTATTTATTTTATATAAAACAGGTGCATGATGCATTCGCTGGTTACTGCCACCTGGTGGATGATGTGCTGCGTGGCGACGTCACAGCGATTTCCTTTTACCTCAGCAGGGGGTCAAGTGATAATTCCAGGGTAGGTGATACATCTAATTCCCCTGGGATTTAAACCGGGAGGCACTATCTGTTTCCCTTTCTGAATCCTGCCAAATCGACGCAGAAGCAGTGAAAACTCAGCAGACTTTATTTCTCAGCAGCTAATCTCGAATGTTTTCGGATTCTATTACGGTGGTCACCAGCGATGGACGTTATTAAGCTGATCGCCAGCAAAAACAGCATTTGTTGTGTTTTTGGTGCGGGTATGCTGGTCAACCAGCATAACTCGCTTAGACTGGCCTAGAATGCTTGCTGGTCTGTACTGTTTTTTTCCCATTGAAGAAGTGCATCACAGGGCTGTGAACTATGGCTTCTACCCCCAAACGTTTTACGTTATATTCAACAAGGACCCATTTGGTATTCAGTCTATGTTTACACCCGGGACAAGTATGAGTTCATGAAGAAAAGACTTGGAGACCTGGAGAAGTTGTAGTATATCCACCCCTGACGAATCAAACCCGCACCATTCCACTGTTGTCTATGGGCATCCTGCTAATATTAGCCCCAAGCACACAGCCAGTTAAAATGGCTAATTTTACCATAGCCTATCCCTAAAAGGCTCATTGGCCGTCATATTTGAGTAGGCAGGGATTTGCCTTTAAAAACAACGAAATATTATTGACAAAAGACGATGTCTATTAGACGAAGAGGAGTGGGTTTAGACGCTAACAGGATTTATCACTTGTAAAAGCTATTTTTTTTACGACTGTAAGACGCCTCGTCTGTTCGTGGACAATGGTGTACGAGTCAGGTGGGTAGCATATTGGAGATTCTCACAAAGTTTCACATTACCACACGTTGTTTTCCACGTACAGCTGTTACTGCGTTCTGTGAAAAGAGGCCTGTGACTCATAGGGTTGATTAGCCAGGCTAAGACTCCGCAAAATGACTCATTTTTATGTTGCCATTTCCAGTAAGGGCTCAGTGAGGCCTCCAATTACGCGAAACCCAAAAAAGCCTGAGGGTGTGATTCCGCCTTTTGTCCACAAGATGTCCACGTCCCACCGCCACAAAAAGGTACTGCAACCTGCGCCCAGACTGAACACCATTCATGCGTGTTCAGAAAGGCTAATGTAGAAAACAGAACTTTGAAATGATTGGAAACAAGAGTTCGTAATATGTAAGCATAGTTTTTCACATCTCATTCACTCCCCAGTTCATACAGACTATACATGGAAACTAAGCTGCAAAAAGCCCGTTTTGAATGCATTCAAAACAATAAAAATTTACACACACACATTCAGCCTACAGCCCTTTTGCTCGACCCATTCATACTGAAGTTAAAATAAGCGTTACAGCCTGTTTTCTGAGGTACAATATAGGGCAGTTGAATATTAAAATCTGTTTGCTGTTTTAGTATTTTTAGATTGGTTCATATCTCATTTGTATATTTTTATATTAAATATCATGTAATGTGCTGAACTGTTTCATTCAAAGTCTTGGCACCCTGTATGGTCATATGGGACATGCTTTACATACACATATGACTTTTTTTTACCAACCTTATTTAATTACTTGTGTTATCTATCATATAGAGTGGTTCAACATTCATCAGTAGACCATTTTATCTTCAGATTCTGCCTCTCTTTTATGTGTGAACTTGAATTAATCATAAAGTTGAGCTAAAATGTTCTATATCACTGACACCTTTTGACTGAGAAAGTCGTCCCTAGTCAGTCACCCATACTGCAGCCCAAAACAATGGAGGATCTCAGTGGAGTCATATGAGAAGATTGCCAACTTCACAGTCACTTTCTTGTTCTTTACATTCTTACCTGTGCTTCTAAATAGCCCCTCAAAACTTTTAGTCACTCTAGTTTCCTCTGTTTTCATCAGGATTTTTTTCTCTCAGTCAAAAATGTTATCTGGGTCATTACTGTTAGCTGTAATCCTTTAATTTCTTACGGCACTGCTCCTTTCTCATTGCTTTATTGTGGTATAAGCTCACCTGACAGTGGGCGTGGCTCTGTTCACCACAGCACCTGTGAAAAGGCCATGCCCACCACTCTGTGGCATGTGTCAGCCTATCAGGTGCCAGCACTCCATATATGGACAGGTGCCTCTCTTGTAATATAACAGTGGTTGAGTAGATGGCACTCCCAGAGGGGGACATTTTATTTTCTAATGACAAAGGTGTGTGTGCTCGCATTCTTGAGCCTGTGTGTCAGCCTGTCTTTGAGTGTAGATGTTTTTCCTCCTGCTCTCCTGCCCCTAAGTTCTTTGCTTTTCTTGAATCAGTTCCAACTTAATGAAGCAGCAATGAAACACACATTTGGAGATGCTAGCCCCAGCCAAAGCCAGCACGTACTTTTCTGCCTGACCGCAAGGGGTTTTGGAGGCCATGAATGAAGAGAATGGAGTCACATGGGAACTGACTACATGTGTGTCTTTGGCTTGGGGCTTAATCAAGTATGGGGCTACACTGTGCTCTTAAAATGTGTCAGTCAGCATGGCTGTCATCCTGTCAGAGTAAAGCAGTGGAGCGAAGGATGCCGTCATGCTGCATTTGAGGGGTGTGTCGAGCAGGCCAAGGTGAATAGCTTGAAGCGTCAAGGCCTGCGGCTATTGAATAGTCCCTCAGAAAGAGGTTTACAAAGGCAGAGAGCAAAAAGAGAAGCACACAAAGGGACAAAACTTGCTTGACGGGCAGGTTGACACCACAAGGAAGTGTAGGCACAGATGCACCGGTCAGAAAAGGCCGTGGAAATACTCTCATTTTACTTTTGTGTAAAGTCCCCTTTGCAAGGTGGCCTACCTCAAGTGAGGGGCTGGCCCTACGGAGCCAAACTGTAGTTATAGATCACTTTAATATTCTTCCGTTGTCCTTATGGTTCCACAAAGCTGTGTGTTTTTATCAGACTTTCACAGTAAACACTTTAGCACAGTGATCTGGGAAGAGTGATGATATTTTCTAATGTGTTGTTTGCCAATCAACATACTTGGGTCAAAACCTTCTCACAAAGCTAACAAAACAGTGTCTCAGACATCAGGCAGCATATTTGAGTAACAACTTTCTGTGAGGAGGCTTTTAAAGGCTAAACATCTTATAGTGGTCTACCTCCAGACTACTGTAAGAACTTATGCCCTTTTTTCTAGAACTAAGTGTTTCACATCAAACCAATTGGCTGGAATTCCCCTTTAAGGCTTACCTTTGTTGAAGGTGTCTGTTTCCTCTCCTTCAGTGATGCAAAAAACATGTTTGACTGCTAATATCTCCCCCTTGTGGAGCGCTAAAGTCATAGCCACTTAATCGTAAGTAATTTAACATACTACCTTTGGCCTACGCAGTGAACCTGCTGTCTTCAAGTTTTAAACATTTTTATATGATTATATGAGATCGAAGACTATTTGTGTGAGATGACATCAGCTGCTTGCGTCCATATCTTCTGTTGGTTTCTACATCATACAGAGTAGGAAATACACTATTTATCTGATATTGTTATAGTCCTATGCTTGCATTATCTGAATACCCAGTCAACTCCACCAAAATATTTTAAAACATTTTCAAATGGCAGAAGGAGAATAGTATATCAGTTCCTATGTCATTTTGGTATATAAAACATTGTGCTGTGTTAAATTAAAGTTGTTTCATTAAAATTGTTTATTTAATTATATGTAAAGGTGAGAATGGGACAGAATGCAGCAGAATGCTAATCCAGGAGTAAAAACTGAACGGAACGGTGTTGCGTGAAGTGTGTGCGAGTATTTCTCCTAATACAAGCACTTGTGGTTGTCCAGATGTTCAGAAAATGAACCTCAGCAAAAATGAAGTATCATGATCTGTAATGTATGTATGATCTGTGATGGACTGGTGACCACCACATATTTTTGTTTTAATGCAGCATTTATACAGTACGGCATCAGTTGAAAAGATTTGGTAACAACTGAAAAGATAAATTAGTAACTTTTTATAAATGGATCTGGAGATGCCTCATACATTACATTAGCTCATTACATTCAGAGCACAAACCATTTTATATGTCTTAATGTGTTGTGACACTAATTAAGTACACATGCTAAATGTGAACATATCTAATAATCTAATGGAAACCCATGATTAACTGTGTCAAATGTTTCTTAACATCCAAGAAGACTGTCCCAACCACGTAACCTTTATCAATGAATAGTTTGAGATGTTCAGTAAGAAAACAGTTTGCACTCTCTGGAGAGCATCTAGGACAAAACCCAAGGTAATGCAAGTGCAAATACTTATTGGTTTCCATTAAGACATCCAGTTCACTAGGTCTGTGGCTACAGCCTTTTTGTGGTACTTTTGATAAAACCAGAGGATACTGATTGGCCTGATCAGCCTCTCCAGATTTAAAAGCTGGCCTCACTTTAGCTCGATTCCAAGCTTCTGGGAGTTTTCCACTGGTGACAGAACTATTAATCAAATGAGTAAGAGGGTTAGCAACAATATAATACCTCTTAACAAAGGCCATTTCCAGAGAAATCCTTTGAATGATAAGTTATAAACTTCACTCTCATACTTAAAACTCCCATTCGATTAGTCTGATGTAATAGAAATGAATTTGTGCTGTCCATCTGCAAAAGTTCCTCAACTGATGTAATAAGAAAAGAAATGATTGAATTCATGTGCTACTCTTTATAATCAACTGATTCGCAATATTAAATTCCTCTACAATTTCTTTTTGTGCTATGGTTTCATCACGTGTATAGGAAATAAACAATTTCCTTTTGCTTCTTAAATGTTTATATTACCTTTTCGCACGACCACTTTATTGCAAATATCACTTTTCAACAAGCCAACTACTCCGTCCCGCAGAGGAACTTCGCCTCTGGTAACCAAGGTAACAGCCTCTGCAGCACTCCATCAGCACGCGGTTTGTTTGAAAGGTACGTTAATGTAAAAACACATTAAAAGACATTCCTCAACATTAAACTCCAGAAGGGCTCTTGAGAGGATCTGGTGACCTGACAATAGCTTTGTATCGTCACACTGTTTATCAACATCTGCAGTGCCTTAATTTTCCAGTGAATAAGTAAGTAAATAAAACCCAATTCGAACATTAAAATCTTTTTGCTGTTTTAGTATTTTTAGATTTGTTTATATCTCATTTGTATATTTTTATATTAAATATCATTTAATGTGCTGAACTGTTCTTTCATTCAAAGTCTTGGCACCCTGTCTGCATTTTTATGCTCTCCTCCATCAGTACTTTATAAAATCCAGAACTTAGACTGTCATGCTGGTTTTAAATCTCTGATTGTGGCTTCAATGAATGTAAAGTAGTTCCTCTAACAAAGTCATAAAATTGTTACATTCAGTCACAAGCCTTGGGCAAGAAAAGTGAGTCGTTTTTCCCGTATGAACATACAAACAAGAACTGTTTGATACGTTTTTGATTTTATGATCTTACTCCTCCATCTGTCTTCCGCTCAACGCTTGCTGGCATTTCCAATGGTGCGCTCTGCACCTCTCCATACACAGTAGCAGCACATTTCCCCAACAATCTTATTGCCAAAGGCCAAAACAAACATCAGCCTGTGGGAGGGTGTGTGTTATGACAGTTTTTAAACGGTGGACAGCTGTACCTTGTACCCTTGTAGCATGTTGCCGTTATGTAAACGGCTGTGGCTTATCTCTCGACTAGCTTTGCATAACGAGACACGGAGGTTTCCCACACTGCTTTGCATTTTTACAGGAGCGTTTGAGCAGCAGGCTCTCCTCTTATTTGGCGTAGATAAAAAAAAATAGTTTTCCCGCCATATTCTATCATTCACGTGTTTTCAGTTACGCGCCTTATTGCATGAGTGGGTGAAGCATGATGGGAAACTTAGAAGCTCTTACATGTTAGTGTGGCAGTTGTAGAGGTCACAGTATGTACACGAGGATGGGTGAGAGGGATTTGTACAAGCAGAAAGGGAAACAGTGCTTTATCTGTGCTCGCTGCGATTTGGAAAAGAATGGCTCTAGGTGTTTTCTTGCTGGATTCATTTTGAAGTGCTGTACTTCATAGACATACTCCTAATGTAAAGGCGGGACTATAGTGAATGGCTCTTCTAATGTTATCAGTGCCTTTGACACTCATTGGAAAAGGCACTGGTCTGATACCCAGTCAGTCAGTATTGAGCCAATACTGGCAGAAAATGCTCAAACGGAAAAAGTCAACAAATTTAGATTGAAATATCAGAGAAAAACTTTTAAAATGACACAATGTAAAATGAGGTACAGTAAGTCAAATGATGACAGCAGTTGCCATATTTAATATTTTAACATTAACATAAATATGAGTAGCTTGCTGAACATAATATTAAAATTACAAATTTGGGAAATAGTTAAATCTGGCATAGCTTTTGTAAAGTAAACTTTTGTAACCCTTTCAGGCACACCTACAGAATTTCTTTCAAAATACCAGTTTTTTTTATAAGAACAAAATACAAAGCATTAAATTAAAATAGATTTTCTGTGAGATTTTTTAGGTTCAGAATCATTTCTGAGGTGGTTTCTCTGAGTAACCACTGTGCACTAAGTGGCGCTATGTCATTTACATTTTTCATTTAATACAGCTTAAACCAGCCATTAGGGGTGTACTTTGTGTACTTCTGGTGCCGGTCCCAAGCCCGGATAAATGGTGAGGGTTGCGTCAGGAAGGGCATCCGGTGTAAAACTTGTGCCAAAACTGTCATGCGGATCACAAATATGATTGCCATATCGGATCGGTTGAGGCCCAGGTTAACAACGACCGCCTCCGGTGCTGTTGACCAGCAGGGTGCCGGTGGAAATTGGACTACTGTAGATCGAAGACCATCAAAGAGGAGAGGAGGAAGGCGGGTTAGAAGGCAGCGAGAGAGAAGGAAAGGCAGGAGTGTGGAGGTTAGATTAGGGACTCTGAACATAGGGACAATGACTGGTAAAGGCAGTGAGCAGCAGTTTGGTTTCATGCCCAGAAAGAGTACCACAGATGCAATTTTTGCGTTGAGAGAGTTGGTAGAGAAGTACAGAGAAGGTCAGAAGGAGCTACATTGTGTCTTTATGGATCTAGAGAAGGCATATGATGGGGTGCCAAGAGAGGAACTGTAGTACTGTATGAGGAAGTCAGGTGTAGCTGAAAAGTATATTAGGGTGGTGCAGGACATGTATGAGGATAGTGAGACAGTGATGAGGTGTGCAGTTGGAGTGACAAATGGTTTCAAGGTGAAGGTAGGGTTACATCAGGGATCAGCTTTGAGACCCTTCTTGTTTGCAATGGTGATGGAAAGGTTGACAGATGAGGTCAGGCAGGAGGCTCCATGGACCATGATGTTTGCAGATGACATTGTAATTTGTGGTGAGAGTAGAGAGCAGGTGGAAGAGAATCTGGAGAGGTGGAGGTTTGCACTGGAGAGGAGAGGAATGAAGGTTAGTAGAGACAAGACAGAATACATGTGTGTGAATGAGAGGGAGGCAGGTGGAAAGGTGAAGATGCAAGGAGTAGAGGTCATAAAGGTGGATGACTTCAAATATCTTGGGTCAACCATCCAGAGCAATGGACAGTGTACAAAAGAGGTGAAGAAGAGGGTGCAGGCAGGATGGAGTGAGTGGAGACGGGTGTCAGGGCTGATGTGTGACAGAAGGATAGCAGCAAGAATGAAAGGGAAGGTTTACAAGACAGTAGTGCGTCCTGCTATGATGTACGGTTTGGAGACTGTGGCTTTGTCTAAAATACAGGAGGCTGAGCTGGAGGTGGCGGAGATGAAGATGCTGAGATTGTTGTTGGGAGTGACAAGGATGGACAAGATTAGAAATGAGCAGATCAGAGGGACAGTGAAGGTAGAGCAGTTTGGAGATAAAGCCAGAGAGGCCAGGTTGAGATGGTTTGGACATGTGTTGAGGAGGAATAGTGGATATATTGGTCAAAGAATGTTGGAGATGGAGCTGCCAGGTAGAAGGAGAAGAGGTAGACCTCAAGAGAAGGTTTATGGATGTAGTGAAGGTGGACATGGAGATGGTTGGTGTAAAAGTAGAGGAGGCAGTGGATCCAGATGATCCGCTGTGGCGAGCTTGCTCTCTGTGGAGAGCTTGCTCTCTGATTTCATTGTTTTGTTTACATTTTTGTGACAAAGATAAAATCAGTTCTTTGGCTGATGTACAGTCCAACATTGCACTCTGTGCACATCCATTTTGTGCAATGCATACCCTTCTTAGTGCTGCACTCGGCACATCGTCTTGATGTGCTTTACACTGGTAGATGAGCAGCTTCAGATTTGTGCTTCTCCTTTGATGTGAATGGTTTGTAGTTTGGGAACTGTGCTCTTCTGTCTTTATTAGAATTATTAGAATTAGTCTTGGCCTTCACTAAAACTGCTTGCTTTACAAAATTTGTGCATTTACAACTGGGTCACTGCCCTGGTCACTTTCACTACCTCTGTCATTTTTATTTCCCTGGATCCCGTAACTGCCCTGATCTCGTTGATGATCCTTTTGAGTGCTCTCACTCTCACTACATGAAGAATCTGATGGAATGGCCTCTAGCAACAGTCATACCACCTCCTCAGTGCTCGTTTTTGTTTTTCATGATGCATATGATATACAATATAAATCAAATTAGCTCTGTGAAATACCTGTAGTTTTGACAAACAAACAAATAAACACAGTGTTCTACTGTAGACAATGACTATGACAATGTCTTTCACCATTTCTCCATGTGATTATGTGTTTGCCTTAAATGCACCATGGTTACTCTGAGAAACCACCTATTTTAAGCCATGTGACCACCTACTTCACTTATATTCACCGTGGTTACTAGACAAACCCCCGCATTTTAGCCTTATAAAATGAATGTATTGGTTGATTTGTTATTTTGTAAATTCTCGTTCTATAGCATGCTATTTACAGTTAAAAACTACAACCATGGATACAAAACGAACCTAGGTCACCTGGTAAACAGTTTTGTACTGGCTCCTCCAACAACCGTGCAAATCCAGCTTTGCAGAAAAACTACAGTTCTTACATCACTTCCTGTGTGCTACTTTTTTAACTGTCCCAAGAACAACATTAAACATTTTCAGAAAATGTAGAGGTTCCCTATTTAAACACTAATGAAAATTGAGACATGAGAAAAAACAAAGTGGTTTCTTACAGTGACCACTGTGCCTCAAAGGTGTAGAAGTCATTTTTGGCTACAGTGTTTGTTTGAGCGTCGAAATAGAATAAAGTGAATAAAAATGACCTGCATACTGTTGTTAAACAAGAGTATTTTAAAGCTACGATTACTTGTGCCATATAACATTTTGTTGTTTTGGTTCACTTCCTTAGCATTTACAAGGACAACACTAAAGTAAAAATTTTTTTTTTGTCTAATTAAAAAAGCTACAGCAAAAAACATATCTGCAATGAGAAATACATACACTACATTTCCAAAACTATTTAGTCACCCATCCAAATCATTAAATTCAGGTGTTCCAATCACTTCCATGGCCACAGGTGTATAAAACCAAGCACCTAGGCACACAGACTGCTTCTACAAACATTTGTGAAAGAATGGGTCTCTGTCAGGAGCTGAGTGAATTCCAGCATGCTACCATGATAGGAGGCCACCTGTGCAGTCCAGTTGTGAAATTTCCTCGCTACTTAATATTCCATAGTCAGCTGTCAGTGGTATTATAACAAAGTGAAAGCAATTGGGAACGACAGCAACTCAGCCACGAAGTGGTAGGCCACGTAAAATGACAGATCGGGGTCAGTGGATGCTGATGCACATAGTGCACAGAGGTCACCAACTTTCTGCAGAGTCAATTGCTGCAAACCTCCAAACTTCATGTGGCCTTCAGATTAGCTCAAGAACAGTGTGTAGAGAGCTTCATGGAATGGGTTTCCATGGCCGAGCAGCTGTACCCAAGCCTTACTTCACCAAGCGCAATGCAAAGCTTCAAATGCAGTGGTGTAAAGTGCTGTCAGTGGACTCTAGGGCAGTGGAGACGTTCCAGTGAAAGGAACTCTTAATGCATCGGCAGGCCAAGAGATTTTGGACAATTTCATGCTCCCAACTTTGTGGGAATAGTTTGGGGATGGCCCCTTTCTGTTCCAACATGACTGCACACCAGTGCACAAAGCAAGGTCCATAAAGACATGGATGAGTGAGTTTGGTGTGGAAGAACTTGACTGGCCTGTGCAAAGTCCTGACCTCAACTTGACGGAACACCTTTTGGGATGAATTAGATCGGAGACTGGGAGCCAGGCCCTCTCATCCAACATCGGTGACCTCACAAATGCGCACACTCTTAAGCCTTGTGGAAAGCCTTCCCAGAAGAGTTGAAGCTATTATAGCTGCAAAGGGTGGGCCGACATCATATTAAATCCTATGGATTAAGAATGGGATCTCACTCAATTTCATATGCGTGTGAAGGCAGATGGCCGAATACTTTTGGCAGTATAGTGTATGTAGGCACATTGAAGTAAGAAATATGGTAAAAAAAAAAAAAGAAAGAAAAGAAATTTAAATAGAAAAACTAGAAACTTTTTGCTGTTCCATACAAAGCACCAGTGGACATACTAAATTATCTAATTATTGTTTAACTGTGTGAGGATTATGAAACTCCATGGCATCATCTGATACTTAAGGTTTTAGTACTGATATCAGAAAAGAAAATGCATATTGTGCAGTCTCTAACACTTCAGTAAAAGTGTATTAGTTTTTAGAGAAAAAAATATTGGACTAGTATCAGCCTTTTCTTAAGGGTACACTAATGGTATTGGATCGCATCATGTCGCCTCTAAACCTTCTCAAACCCTAAGGCCCGATTAGGCAAAAATGTCTGCATTTGTGGTAACAAAGTCCATATATACTGTCTTTTTTTAAAATTGTGTTCATCTGCTGGTTTTAGATTCAGTACACAATATGACACAAGTTAGGTAAGAAGGCTGCTGTAGCATGCTTTCTCAACATTTTTACTTACTGGAAACTGTGCATAGACAGAACTGTCTGTAGGCTTGTGCTTCACATGCAATGTGAGCACCCACTTGGCAGCGTATGAGTTTTAGGTTTTTTGTACAGTGTGCGCACATAATTTGTCGGCTTTAGCTATACATGATAGTATATTCAAATATGCAATGTGAGTTGTCACCAAAGAACCAGATTTCTGAAATTGCTCAGTGTATGCCTGGTAGAGCTCTGCTGACACTCTCCCTCTCTCCCTCTGTCCTTCTGTTTTTCCCCACTTGCTCTCCCTTTCCGAATCAGATCCAGGGTTTTTAAAGCACACCACAGCCAGGTACTGTGCAGAGTGTGAATTATGGTAATGGTTCCTGGCAGGAGAGAAAATAAGTGCAGTTATTAAAATTAATGGCCACTGCTCGTCCTGCGGTCCAGCCCCCAGGCAGGGGAGTAGAGGGTGGAGAGCCAGACCTCATGGATCCCCTCCCTCACTCCTTCCAGTTACATTTCACAGCCCCTCTCTAGCTGGAAACCTTCCCTCAGATGGTTTGGCCAGTGTATTGGCATGATGAGGCCATGTGCCAGGCACTTGACAACTATTGAGGTTTCTTTTGCCTCACATCTTTAACAAGGTCCACAGGGCTGCAGACAGACGCGTCTCAGTTCTGAATTTTTTCCCCTCTAACTCTATGCTTTGAAGTGGGAATCCTAGTGCTCAGCAGGGTCTGACGTAATAGCCGCTTCTGACAGGACCTAAAGGCCAAGCCATGTTCTGCAGTCCTGTCTTACTGGCCTATACAGGCGTCCTCACAAACACTCCTTTTTCCTCCCATTTCCAGCTCCTGTCACACTCCAGTTCTTTTTACCTTAATGACTGATTCAAGCCACAAAACCCGTCTCCGGTTAGCCTTTAGTTTATGGCAACCAAGGGACTGAGAATGGCCTATCAAATTGGTTTATTCAGTTTGTCCATAGCAGTCTATAAAACACCTATAAAAGGCAACGTATAGGCTAGCCAGCCACTACGATTTCACGACCAGAATGCTTTCTTTGTTTTTTCAAGACACAGCTGTAGACGTTGACCCACCTTTGGTTTACTACATGTCGACGTCTTGCTTTCTGTTTTTCTGGAAGATTATATAGTAGCCTAATTTGATGCATTTAAATTATATTCAGGCAGACAACTTGACAACAAAAACATTACACTCTGTGTTCTTGCATGTCAGTGGTTCAGTGGAATTATTCACCTGTTTTATTAAGAAATGATATTCTTTGAGATAAGATTTTTAACAATGGCTAGTTTCAGTCACACAATGTGATTGTTTGAAAAGCATTCTAGTCATGTTGTATCTGATAACAGTACAGTTTTTTTACCATGCCTTTTTCAGTTCACTGATCACTGTTTGCAAGGTAGCAACAATAGTTGTTCTACTCTCAGCTGTGGGACCTTCTTTTTGGAGGAAGTAATTGATAATATTATTTATATACTGTCATGTGAAGAAAAAAGTATGCCCCCCTGAAAAGTTAACAATTTTTCAGCATATTTGGGCATACAGATATCTGGTCTTCATTTAAACAATGTTGATAAATAAAGGTGATATATTTACTGTAGTTTGGAGTATTATTATGCCTAGATCCAAAATATTAGAAATCAGTCCTTCTACTGTCTGGAAGGTCATCTACAAGAAGGAAAGGTTGTTGTTCTATTTTTTTAAACCTCAGACCAGCTGTAAGGAATGATACTGGAAATGTCATGGTTTGGGGTTGCTTTGCTGCCTCAATACCTGGTTAGCTTGCAATCATATAATTGACTATGAATTCTCCAGAGAGTGCATAAGGAATGTGAAAATGTGGCCATCTGCCAAAAAGTCTAAGCTAAAGAAGTGGACTTTACAACAGGGTAAAGATCCTAAGGCTAAATTATTTGATAGTACAAATTGTTAAGCAGTCATTAAAATGAGTAGTGACTATTGCCAAAGACAGTGACTACTTTGCCATACATTCAAATTTTGGCAATTTTCCCATTTATCAAACCTGGGATGGGTTTCCCAAAAGCGCATTAGCACAAAAAGGATTCTTAAATGGACCAGCAAGGATCACACTAAACTCTGTCTCTACCAGTTAAGATGACCTTAAGATACTTTTGAGAAGCTGAACACAAAACAAATTAAACAAGATTCTGTTGAGATTTGTTAACTGCAGTGTGATATAGTGGTTCCGTCTGCTGAGTTTATGAATGTCACCCTATGAAATAAAGTTAAATTAAATAAGGTGTTTCACTGAGAGGCTATCAATGTAGTAGCTAAAGAGTACCTAGTGACACAACCTAGATCGAATATGCAATGTTCTTATTATTGTTCTTATTAATTTATTACTGTTTTTAGTAATGTTGTTGTTGTTGTTGTTATTATTATTATTATTATTATTATTATTATTATTATTATTAATATTATTATTATTTTGTATAAATATTTCCTTTTTTAAATTTGAATGTTTTTCAGCACTGAAGTTTGCTTGTTAATATTTGTAAATGCAAGTGTAGACAATAAACATGTTACTATTCTTAATTTATTGGCTTGGAGTGGTCAGTGTAATATTTTTATATCTGTTCACCCCTGTTCATTAATTCTGTAGCCTTCGTATGAAAGTGCCATGAAACAAAAGCCATGAAAAACATCTGTAGCGACAGTCATCTCCTCAAAGACTGTAGCAGCAGCTGGTTTTATAATCTTTATTATTTGTGAGTGCTGTGCTGTGTGTGTGTGTGTGTGTGTGTGTGTGTGTGTGTGTGTGTGTGTGTGTGTGTGTGTGAGTATTTAATAAGAGTTTTTGGCAACCAAAGAATGACTAACTGTTTTAAGATGTTTGTTTCTCACCAGGATTGTCTAAACTGGCTCCGGACAGACAGTGGCCTTTAGTCTCTGAAGTCATTAGTTCAGCTGTATAGGCTGTTCATTAGCTACAGTCCGTGTACATGTGCATCAGTCTGTTGTCTCTATTCTGTCCCAGTCTCTATGTAATTCCATTAGGAGTGCTCATTTGTACCTGATTTACTTTAGATTTGAAACTGCTTTAGTTAAGCAGTGAGTCTGTTTCTGCGTGTCAGTCTGAGCTGTGGTGTTGGGTGAAAGAGCGCTCCGCTGGGGCACACAGTACAGTGTGACCTGTGTTATTGCAGGTGCGTGCGATATTACGTCTGATTATGAAATATGTGAGACATTTGCTACTTTTATTTTCTCAACTGCTCAGATGGTGTTAGAGTGGCCTTTTGAGGTTTTAGAAAAACAGTATGATTTCCTGGGGAGAAAGAGTGGGAGAGATGTAAAAGATGTACGGCTTTATTTAAAGAAATGTATGCTGAATGATGGCTCATACCCCGAGTGGGGTTTGCAAGGCAGTGTGCAGTGAAGTGTTTATCTGTGCTCTCTGCACCAAGTCACGAAGTGTGAAGTACAAATGACATCTTTGGATTAGATCTATATCTTCCTAAAGGGTGTCAGTGTAGGGTAATGGCCATTCAGCATTCCATTTAAACTATGGCTAAAATACAGTAGTTAATCAGGTAGACATATGGCTAGTACGGCTAAAATGCAGTAGTTAATCAAGAAGGCAAAAGTCGAGACACTTAATAGAAAGGAAAACAAAACAAAAAAAGGAAAGTACTGGCCTGAGAACAGGCAGCAGCAGGATACATGATGGGTAGATTAGCTGATTTATCAAATAGTCAATAGATTATTTTAATTAGTTATGATGATAATGGAAAACATGAAAATCTACAATGTTGAGAGGATCTACTCGGTCACACTGTAGTATACTGAAGGAAGCCAAGGAAGCGATAAGGCTTTTGTTGTTTCGTTACACCTTATAAAACGAAACCATTGGTGGTAGCCCTGTCACTGGCAAAATGAGAGACGGTGGCACAATGATTAGATAAGTCACTTAATTAAACAACAGCCCCTAAGGCTACATACACCTTACCAAGTTAAAGTGGCCCAAATCAGATTTTTCCCTCATGTGATCTGATGTTTTCAAAGCTGTGTATACACGCAAATCTGATCTTTTCAAATCCAACCTGAGCCATTTTCATATGTAGTTCTAGATCGGACTGTATTCGATTCATGGCCATGTAACTTTAATGTGAACTCTCAGATCGGAATTCATGTGCTTTTTCCCACTGCGTGTGCGTCATCGTTCAGCATTACCATGGCAGCAGCCTCGAAAAGAAGGTAAAGCCTGTAAACATTGAAAAAGCAGCACACCTCAACTTTTCGCCTTTGTCTGGCTTTAATAAAGAACAGCCGAGAGCTGTTCAGAGTGAATTATCTTCTCAGTGAAGGCTTGTTCCAGTGGTTAGTTTGTTTGCTGTTCATTAAGTATGTGATGCATTCATGTGACTTTACTGATTAGGATGTGTACATGCGGGTCCTTTCAGGATGCTGGTTTGTTCACATTCAGCGATTTGAGTCACACACCTAAACGAATGTGAACCACCTTTTTAGAGAGATTGGATCTTAGCAAAACATTGGATTTGAGCAAGGAGGCTAATGTAACGCAGCCTAAGTTAATGTGTAACTGTTATTTGCAGCCCTATAATCAGAATAATGAATCCGGGCAAGTATGGTTAGCTTTATAATATGCAAATATACACATAGGGTTTTAGACATCTTTTGAAAGCAGAACACGACCATGTCCAATTCCCACAAGCTCCATGACATTTTGTCCCCAGGGTCCAAGAGCCCATGTAGACCAAGGAGAGCTTCCAGAGTTCTCTGTGGACCTGTAAAAGCCAGTGGAGCCACATAAGCCTAAGCAAGAGGCCCATTTGGGTTTCTATAAAAAGAGTTGGATAGTAAGAAACACACTTTAGTAGTGAAATCTGGCATGTTGTTTTTGGATCAGTGGTCAGTTGGAGCTTTTGAGTGGAGCTGTGGCCCCTGGTTGGCTTATTTTCCTCAGGGGAGGGTCTTTCACCTCCATCACTCTGCTTCTCATGAAGAAGTCATTTTACATCATGTCTGCACTCCAAAACATTTCAGTGCCCAGCCCCCGCACCCGATCATGCTCTTTATTAAAGGAGTGGCTGCTGAAGCTTTGTGCACCAGAGTTAGGGTGTGAAATCACACATTGCTTTCTAGTGACAACTACCTATGGTGTGCACCTATCCAGCTGCTGAAGTTTTTCTGAAGCTGAGTGTACTTATGTTATGACAGATAACTGACTTTTTTAACCTCACCCATTTCTACTGGCCGCTTAATGGATTGTGTTTCACTCTCATCTGATTGATTTATGAGTTCTTTGAACCCAGTGAACTGTTTTGCTTTTAGCAAATCTGTTCTGGAATCACAAGGAGCAGTCAAATATAATCTTGTCCGTTTGATTTGATGATGAAACCTCTATGGAATAACAAAGGCAGGTCTTATATTTTAAACATGACAATTCTTACTTCCTTACTTTTTTCTGAGGTTAAAAAATACATTTTATTGTGGATTATCTGCAACCCATGTGAAGCCCCAAGGCATAAGTCAAACTCTGATAAAACTGCAGAAGAGGCAGAATAGCAGTTAAGAAAAGCAAAGCAGCAAGATACTCTCTGTAATGGCATATTTCTCACAGAGTCTGAGATCTAGCTATTCTTTCAGGACTTTGAAACTCCATTACTGATCAACTACTAAAGAAAAAGCACTACAGATAGCACCTTATATGTGTCGGTCACACACAGCATAGGCCTGCAGTGGCCTGCAGTGTTCATATAGAAATATGAAATCTACGGTGAGATCTTTTGGAAACCCTGAAATACCATTTGAATCTCTTGAGACATTGCCAGACATTTCAATTACAAGAATTTCTTGAGGAACAACTTAAATATGTCTTAGGATTTGTATTATATTTGGGTCATTCTACAGAAATTTCAGGTTTTGTATCCCTAGCGTTTACAGATATAATACACTTATAAAAACATGTTAGGGTTACAATTTATTTACATTTTAAAATAAAAGACAATAGGTTATTTTAACAATTACACCTTTTTGAGCCATTAATTTATAAAACATTAACATAGATAATACTTGTGCACTGTTGATGTCAACACCAATTTAATGTTCCTTAAAAAGTCTTGAACATTTAAGCCTGTATTATCTAAAAAATATCTTATTTTTAACCATTAGAGGTATTACATTTAGACACAAGCGTCCACAAGAATAAGCTTGATTCCATTCTGGCCCTTTGTTTTTTTTTGTGCTCTGTTTACTCTTTGAAGGAGGCAACAAAGTGGCTTACATGTCTACAGCATTGAACTGTTTTAAACAGGAAGCCTAAACTGTGTAAAATCTGCAGCTTCAGTTTCTAACTATGTACTAAATACACTCCCACAATGTTTTTCACCCTTGAGCCATGAGCAGTTGAAAACTATCATGGAAACATTGTGCTTTACTGGTTTCACGCACCATTTCTGGCCTAAATCTGAGGTTAGCAGAAATATTAGCATGTTTAAAGGGAAGAGAAAGTTGCATGTGCAAGTTCAACAAAGCTAAAGCTCAGAGTGTAGAATACTATGCTTAGAATATAAATGAAGTGATTTAAGTGCATGTTAAAATAACTGGTAGACAAATTGTCAGGAAGTCTGATTCATTTTGGTTCAGGAAGTCTGATTCATTCAATGGTCATTTTGAAAGCTGAAAAAATAAATCAGTCCAGAATGTCACATTATACACACATTAAAATGATTTTTTGCTGTACCATGTTTTTTTTTTTCAACCAATAGGTTTGAATAGAAAACATGCTATATTTGTATTGTTGTGAGGTGGAAATTTTACATCTGTTATTCTGAGATCTTAAAAAAGGTATTAAAATTGTGCAGAAGCTTTCAGATTTGCAATTAGGAACAGAACAACCAACATGTAAACACAGCATTTATACTTTCTTCACCTCTTTAGTGCCTGTAAGAAACTCCTTTCAATGTTAGGAGACTAGAACGATATAGTGTGTGACGTTTTTCCTATAGGTTAGATTTATTTAATTTGCTTTGCTGACAGGTGTATTACTGAGGTTGGTTCTTTCAAAAATGCTCAATATTTAGATTCTATTTTTGGTGATAGAACTCTATGGTCTAGACTGGAAAAGAAGTTTAATCTAAAGTCCTTGCTTGAGGCAAAGCTATTCTAATTCAGCAAAGCATTTCAGTGTTTATGTCAAGTCAGTCACTATGTGATGTGAAGTCATTGGGCCAAACACCAGTTTTTATGAATTGAATGGGTGTGTCAAAATCAGCATCAGTGCAAAAGCAAGAGGAGAGATCAGTAGGAGCATCTTCTGCGCTTACAGTCCATACCGCTGTGAGAAAGTACTATGTTCTCAGAATATGTTAAGCTATGTAATGGAGAAATGGACAATAGGTGCAAATGCTACATGGAATGGAGAAAATCATACACTTAGATACAATAATACACCTGCCTGAACTATAATAACTTGAGCTCTGTCTTGTTCAGCAAGGTTCCTTGGGTTTGATTTTGATTGGCTGAAAGCCAGTCACCAGATAAAGGGCAGAGTTTGCGAGCCATGTGATGTAACAGTTATGCTCCTTTCAGCAGACTTCCCCCAAGGCCCTCTCACAGTGATCTATTGGAGAGCATAAACATTCACACATACTGATATTTAGCACACCCTGTCATTACCTGTTTGTGTTTATTCTTGTGCTTCTGACATGTCAATCAACTTCTCATGCTCCAGTGGCAGTGAAAGATGTACAGGCTGAGCTGACAAGCCGGTTAAAGCACTTTTACAAACATTGGGCTAAAGCCAGAATCATCACAGATTCAATTAATCTGACCCTCTGTCATCAGCTCCATTGTGTTAATTCTCCTCCTTCTTACTGTGGCCTTCATGCAAATACTGATCTCTTTGTTAACTCAAAAGAAGCGAGATAATGACTATAGCTTCAACTATTTGGACATGACAAGTCAGTGAGTGACCCAGTTTCAGAGGCAGCATTGGACATTATATGGGTAAGAGAAGTAGGTCGGTCAGCTTGGCACCAGTTTCTGTCATGTAGGTCAGTTTTTGTCTTGTCTGTGTGGAAGTACTCGGTGCTTAATGTTCGCTTTATGAGTGTGCTGAACTCGTTCTGGCAGCTGATATTGCATCTCATATTAGGTGAAAAAAACAAAGCAAGCAGATTTGAGCATCTGTAGACATTCTGTCAGGAGCTGTAAGAATAAAGTATTGAAATTGTAAAAATCATTAAGGTTTAAGAGTAATCAGATACAAAACACCACTTATAAACTAAACTACAAATAAACCAATGTTAATGTTGCCTTTGCAGTTAAAGTTTTTATTTATTGTTTTTTTATTATGTTCATGTTTTCTTATTGAGATAGTCAAGTACTTTAGTTTAAAAGTTTGGACATTCTTGTATCAAAAATGGTTAAAATGCCCATTCCAGCATATATGGGTCAAGGGTCACAGTGTCACTGGTTCATCTTCTGAGCAGAAAGGAAGATGGCATTGCTCTTGACCTGCTGCGGTATGTGTGGGCACTGCCTCCCTCTGCTCCCATGAGAGCGTGTAACGGATCTGACGGGCTGCTGCTGTGATCAGCCCAGCAGCAGCTTGAGCAATGTGTGGCATACACACTCGTACACTATATCAGGTCACCCTAACACACCAGACCGGCCTAGCCATTGTGTTTGATGTGGCCTCCTCAGTTTTCTTGACATTTGGTGCGTCTGTTCCCTCTGCGATCCGAACATTCCTCGGTTGCGTATCAGACCACCCTGAGCTGCATGCCTTGCCCTACACCCCTCGCCCTCTGCTCTCAGGCCCATCTGGACTCCTCTTAACCTGCTGCGTTCTGCAACCAGTTACTGTGTGTATCTGTGTATATGTGTATGGGTGTGTGTGTGTGTGTGTGGCCAGATCCCTATCACACAGGACACTGTATCTGTGCTATCTAGTATCTCCTGTCTGGATAAAGGGAGCTTGTGTAAGACATACAATATTCCTTTCTTCTCATTAAAAGGGATCAGAAACCCCCTTTCATCCTGTTTAGGGTTCCAAACTTTAGCTTTTTAGCACTCACATTTGAGGTTCAGCTTCAGAAAGGGCCAGTTATGATGGCAAGTACAGATTATACTTCTGGAAATGAATGGAAGGAAATGAATGAGTGACATTATAAAAGCCGAAGAATTGACCAGTGCATGTAACTGTATGACTCAGGATGGATAAAAACACACACTGATGTAATCCCAATCGCAAAGCAGACAGATAAGATCTGCTTGTAAAGAGGAGAGTCTCTTTCTCTCTTGCTCTTTCTCTCTCTTGTACACACCAATATACTCACAGGACACAAAAAAGGGCCTGATTGTGATTGTGCTAAAATTGCTTTTTATGTTTAACTACCCATTACTATCAATCTGTAGAGACACAGCCATGCCCAGACAAGAATATATACTAGCATTGTCATAACAAGAATCTTGCTGTTGTTGGAAGAAAACCTTGTATCTCCAAAATGGAAACTTTACAGGTGAAGGAAAAACCTACTTTACTTTTAACGTAAGTCAATTGAACCACTTTTTCCCCCAACTCATTTTGCGACATTGCTTTTGGTCCATTCATCATTAAATCTACACACAACATTAAGAGCAACAGACATTTTCAAACTATGTCAAAAATTGAAAAATGCCTAACATTGAGATACAAGGTTTTCTTCTGGCAGCAACCATTTATAACTTCATTGTTCTTTTTCATTTGTATTTATTTTTGTTATTTTAAGAAGCCAGCTGCCCTTACAGTTTGTGAATTTCAATGTGTGGGCCAATAGAAATGGTTCAACACTACTTGGAATAAAGTCATATTACTAGTGAAATTAGGTTTTTCCTTTTTCTTGAAAAGTTCTTACTCTGATTTTTCAGAATTTTAAAATGCCAGCTGTCCTTTACATTATATTACAGTTTCATGATGTAATTGTGCTATGATTTTTTTTTTTTTTAGTTTTTTTCTTCTCTTGTAAGTTAACCATTTTGGAGAGATGAGTAAATGTTTTTTTGTTTTTTTTTCCAGTAGTGATGATATAAATACATTTGAACATGCATGTGATTGTTGCAAAATGTAGTGTTAGCAAATAGTTACTTTGTTAATAAACCCTTTGCTGATATTTTTCTTACTTGTTTGGAACATAGCGTTGAAAAGAAACCTTTACTTGGAAAAAAGTGTCCCCAAACCTTTGATAGAATATATACACATACATACCAGTGCATGCTAATGCCTTTTTATTTTTTTTAAACTCTATATCTGCAGGTAAAAAAGGGTCAATGGCAAAGCGTTTTAGAAGGTTGAGTGTACTTTGCTAATCTGTTATTTAAAGGACTTTAGCCCTGTGCTCTATTAGCCCTTGCAGGTCAAGGTCCATTGCTGCGGCGAGTGTGTTCTCCGATGGCTGGAATGGCTGCTGTGTGTATGGAAGTGTTTATAGATGTCTGGAGCAGGTGTGTAATGTGAGTGGCAGTAATGGGGACACTATTGCTGATAAGACTGAGTTGTCTTGTTTAATAAGAGTGTCATTTCAGTGTGGTCAATGTTTAACCTACCTGTGTTTAAAGCTTATGACTGTCAGAGTTCAAAAGGCACCTATAAACACAGAGAGATAGTGTCATACACACGCGCACACACACACACACACACACACACACACACACACACACACACACACACATACATACACACACACACACGTGCACACACACACACACACACTCATATTATCAGCTATATCTTATACTATCTTACATACCAGTAGAGGAACAAAATCCCAAAAGGCCCAGAGGTAGAACAAAGCACAAGCATGTTTTTATATAACTTTGAAATCTCTAGTCTGTGAAATGGATAGTTGTATAAAAATATTTTATAACACAATTTGTGTAATTCATTAATATTTGAATGTTCCCAAAAAACAGAAAATATGTAAATGCAGGCCTGGCCTGAAGGGAGAATGTCTGTATTAGCCCTTATATTTCAGAAAATAAAATTCAGAATGTGGCTAACTTTAGGCTGACTGCGCACAAACACATACTCAATGGCTTAAAGAAAAGATAACATCCATTTCTTTGTCCTCTGTCTTAAATACAGGCTCTTAAACATATGTGTGCCGTAGGTGTTTTTTTAGTATTATGTACTTCATCTTTGCTCATTAATAGCCTTTCATTTCTTCTCAGAAACAACCACCTAAAAATACCATAGGGGTCTGTTGATTGAAATGTTGAGCACCAAACATAGATTAATACAAATTCTTATTGCTGCAACAACTTGTTGAAGCAGCAACATGCAGCAGCAAGCTGCTTGTTAAGGAACACTAATTTGGCAGAAGGAACTACTAACATTAAAACATACTAAATGGCACATTCTCAGCCCAATTTATTTATTTTTTACTTTATTTATTTAACTGTTGTATAGAAGCAATAGAACAACGAGGCTGTGTGTTATCGCAGATAAGATCGTTATTGCGAGAACACACTCCCTCTTGTGTTCTATTGCTTAAATGTGTCATTGTTATTTATCCATCCATCCATTTTCCAAGCCGCTTCTCCCTCAGGGTCGCGGGTCATTGTTATTTATTTATTTTGAAATGAATAAATATGATATTCTAAATCTTTGAATTACAATTGTTTTAAGGATTTGTGTTAATCTATGTTTTGAGTCAAACATTTCAATCTATAGACCTCTTTGGTGTTTTTTAAGTGTATAATTAAAAAAAATGTTGTTATGATCAGAAAACAATGTGTAGTTACAAAAAAATAACATTTTAGTGTCTGGCATCATTATTATATTAATGGCACAAAAGTTTGCATTACAGTTTTTACATAGAAGTTTTAAATCATTTTCCACTTATGGCACACTTATTTTTAAGGGCCTGTATTTAGACAGTGGACAGAGATATTGGTATTATCTTTTCTTTAGGCCATTGAGTATGTGTTTGTACACAGTCAGCCTAAAGTTGGCCACATTCTAATTTTTTTTTCTGAAATATAAGGGCTAATACAGACACTTTCTCTTTAAACCAGGCTTTAGGAAGCATCCAGATATGAATGAATTACATACATTTTCCAGTAAAATATCTTTATACAACTATCCATTTCACAAACTAGAGATATCAAAGTTATAGAAAAACATGCTTGTGCTATGTTCTACCTTGGATGGGGTTATGTCAACTTTTCACGGCCTTTTTTCCTCTACTGTACACACTAGGGTTGCAACAAATCAATTCAATTCACAGCATTGATAATAAGAATAGTTGACAGTGAATCTTATCATTTATTTGGCTGGACACTTCCCATCTAACACCACTTCATTAAAACAAAATACGGATTGCAGAGACTGCAGTCCAAGGTCATGCACAGCTCAAAAAGTTAGAAATATACCAAACTCTTTTCTCATTTTAACTAAAAAGACGTTTTCCTGGAAATCATGTACAACTGAACTCACCTGGCATGCCAGCACAAATGTTACCATGTGCACACAACATTCATGGCAGGAGCTCAACATGGCAAGTAACTAAAGTACTATACAGTCGAGATTAGTTTTCCAAGGGAAAGTGAGGTAATGAAATGTTATGCCTGTAATATTTGTAAATGTCATGAAGCAATTAAGAAGCTTAAAGACCCAAACAGAAGAGACACAGGGTTCAGCATTAACGATTACCACTTGTGCTTATTAGATACATGTGCTAATGAGCTGACTCAAATACTAGATTGCTAGGCAAAACACAGAGACATGACTATGATGCTGCTGAATCTGGCCTGTTAGGTATGACGCTATTTGTAGTAGTATAAAGCACTTACTTCTTTTATTATATATTTTATTTTGTTTTGATTCCATTTAGGTCACAAACCAAATAAAAATGACATTTTCTGTGCTGAAGTTTGTGTGTGGTAAGGTTATTTTGGAAGTAAATGAGTATGTGGTTGATGACTAAGTGATCTCAGACTATACCTCAGCCTGGTGGAGAGCATGTGAAGGCCTCTCTGCTTGATGAGACAAAACAATGCTTTTCCCAGTTTCCTCATTCTCTCATGCCTGCTGTCTATTCTGTTGTGTCTCTTTGGCAAAGTGTTACTAAATATTTTGTCTTTGTCAACAAAACGTCACTCCCCCGGAATTACAGCTACCATGGGCTTTTTCGGTAAACAGAGTCTCTGAGCTATTTCCTTCTTAACTGGCAATGTTCTTCTCCTGCCTATTGTCTCTTCAACAATAAGCTCATCAAGCCAAACAGCACAGCTTGTACAGAAACACCAGCCGCTCGACATAGAGCTGTCTTTTGTTTTGTGTGAACAACTTACTGATGAACAAGTAGGTTAAATGAGGGAAAATGTTCGCTTGTTAGAAAGCCTCATGATTGCCTTTTCCACCAGGCTTGCCAGTAATAATGTTTCTTTCTGAATGCAATATTAAGAGGGGAAAAAGCCCAACACACTCCAAGCTCGTTTTTTTCCCTTGTATTCCTGTTTAAGACAGTTTAAATAAGATCTCTCATGCAACAGCCCCTACCCCCACCTAATGGCTCTTAATTGGACCTGTAAAAGCTTTACAATAAGGCTGCCTCTACATGGACCTGGCTGCAGAACTTATGGCAGAACTCACTGTTAGTGTTATTTACTGGAGCTACAGGCAGGCTCAGGAAATGGCAGAGAAGAAAGATCTGAGAAAAGAAGAAAAAGGGAAAGCTACAGTGAAGATGGGAGTCAACAATATTTCATTTGATAATCGCATTGCAAGATTGGCTTTTGTGATTCTGATATTGCTGTTATATGAAAATTAGCCTCTAATAACTCACACATTGTCATTGTGTGCTTTGAGCATCCTGAGTTACGTCTGATATTTTTGATATTGGTGTTTTGGTGTTTTGGTGAATTAAGGTGTTCTTGTGGTCCAGCATTGATAAATAATTTTGGTCAAAACAATACAGGTGAAAAATATTACACATTCTGAACTTGTTACCATTTTTAATACATTACATGGTACTAATGCAATTTCAATATGTAGCAGTATGGCTTTATATATTTATCGTATTAAACTTGGCCTCTCAAGTCCACTGTTGAACAACCAGTTGTTTATTTATGACAAAGAATTTTTTAATTGTCAAGGGGGAAAAGGAGAATATTTTACAATTGATTTCCTGTTTCTGGGTTTACGCAACCTTTGGTAGCGTGAGCAGTTAAAATGGGCAAGCGAATGAAAAATTATGTGTATCATGACGTTGTCAGTGACTGCAGTTGCTACAGCTTACCAGAATGGGAAAATGTACCTATATCACTCTCATGAGTTGACAGTCATTTTTAAGCATGCATATAATTGCATATAAAAGCATATAATAAATGCTTTTATATATCTTATCAATGAGGAAATAAGTCTTGTACATTTTGAGCTTAAGAAGGGCTCATATTGGCTTAGGTTTTATGTCATATTTTAATTTATTTATTCAATATTAGCAATCACTGTTTTTTGCCAAGTTCCATCCAGGTAGGGATGGGTGATACATGGAAACATGTCATATCACGACACTTAGACTTTTTCATGATTCACTATATGTGATACAATATTGTAACACACAGACATAATGCATTAGTAGTTTCACAATTAAACTGCCATTAAAGACTCTAGGTACAAAGATTTTTATCTTTTACATACCACACCACATAAACAGGATTAGTTATGCTCTCTGTAATGAAACATGCAGTCCGTGCTCTTTAAGTGCTGAAGATATGCATGACATGCTTAAAATACATATGGTTTATCATGATAAAGTTTATCACAGTAATAATGAAATATCATTGTATTGCCTACCCTTTCTTCTTGGGTAACTGCATCTCATGCTGTTCTAAGCTTACGATCGTTTAAATCTTACGATAAAATTATTATTGTTTTTTTTTTTTTTTGGCTGACTGACGCTAAGCACTATACTCAAGAAGTCACAAAACTATATTTTGTACAAGGACAGTAAATATAATAAAATACATAAGTAAATATAATAAAATACGACTTATGAGTAATAAAATGTAAGACCATTATGAGTTAATGATAACTCAGCTACTATTACGATGGTTGTGGTTATCCAAGCATTATAATATAATGCAGATCACTTCCATCTATTGGGAGTGGGAGAAGAAATCTGAACAACTGTGTCAAATAGGGTGTGGTGCCATGAGTGGTATTGGGTTACACTACGTTACCTCCTCAAAGAAGAAAAGCGAGAGAGAGATGTACAGATAAAGCATAGATGTGATATTCACTTAAGTGTGAGAGTAGCTGAAATGACAAAAACATGAAACATAATTCATCTGTTATGTAATGTGCCATGTGTGTTTTCCTTGTCCCATATGTTATTACTGTTTTGATAACTGGATGGAAAAACAATTTGTGCTGTTAATGAGAGAGCTTAGTCTTTTAACAAACAAACAAATATAAATAGAGCATCTGTAGTTTCAAATATGCATTAGGAAGCTAAAAGTTCTGTGTAGTTCTTTGTTTTCCCTATGGACATTGACAATTTATTACACAGGAAGAAGAAATGAAAGTAAAATCGCAGTTATAGGATTTAGGGTAAGATTGTAACAAAGTTTACCATGTAAAGGAAAGGCTAATCGACTACTGTCTACACCAATCAAATAGCATTACTCCAGCAGGGGGCAGTATGACAGTTTCCTAAGGGTTTTGACTGGTGGACTTGGATTCTCTGTTTTTGTGTTTTTTCCCTGCTCTTATTCAACCCATCAGGTAATCATCAAGATCTGCAAGAGCTGAGTCAGGTGTGTTACAGCCAGCATAACACAACAATATGCAGCGCATGAAGTTCTAGTTATACAATTGAGAACAATTGCAACAGGCCTGAGTTCATGATACCCGTCCGAAATGGATAGTGTTTTGAGTGCATGTGTTTTGCCACATTCACACTTGCAAACGTTCCACATTTCACACCTTTGCGTATCTCACTCAGACCTCTCACCCCCTCATCACACATGCACAGCATTTGTGACATTTAAGACACACAGATGTCTAGACCTCACATACCACGGCATTATTTTAAACCCTCACAGCTATTGTGCAGCCTTCATTCAACCCAATCAGCAGTTCCTCACATGCTCTGTGGCTAATTTTCTTGGATTACCTAATCAAACTAAGAAAACTCACTCATACACACCAGACAATACACTTAAAAATGGTTGTGTTTGAACTCCATCACTCCATGCTACTATATATTATAGCTCAACTGTAATATTGACAAAACTTGATGACAGCACACACTTTTCGTATCAGAAATGCCAGGGGATTTATTTGGGTTCATTTTCCTTTCTGTATTGTGTTGTATTATTCTGTGTTAGGGTACATATTGTATTGCAACAGACTGACTACTACATGGGTTATAGATTTAAAGGAATACTTTAACCTAATCTCTTCAACCTAATCTCTACCTGCTGCATATACAGCATACAGTCGATTATAGCTAAACTTTTTGATTGTACTTAGTTGCATGAGCAACTGCCCACTGGCTTCAATTAGTGATTAGAGTCAGTGGATTTTTAGTATTTTTCCTAAATACACATCAAATTGCTAATCTAATAATCAAGATGAAGAGATCAGAAGATATAGATTTGTCAGATGGAGATTGGCCTACCAAAGTTTCCATTTTCTTAGAATTTATTTCCTTAAACAGATCTCCTTGCAACACATTCAGCTGGCACTTTTATCTAGAGCAGCTTACAATGACAGATGAGTGCAGTGTTGGTTTAATATTGGCATCCTGGATGAATGTGAAATTGCTATAGCTGATGGTGCTATCCACTATCCTGTCCAACCACAGCTATCCCCTGCTATTTAAACATAGGACATGTTTCAAATACAAGCCACAGATGTTTTTCTAGCAAATCAAATTATCCTGGAGATCAGGCAAAGTAAGATTTACAGCCTTCTTCCTTTGTGTTTGTCGGGCTGTACTTCCATATTAAATTGTATCAGATTGGTTTACTATGTATGTCACGTTGGCTAGGATGGTAGTCTTTAGTACCCTCAGTTAAAGAACATATTTGTACCATATTTCATTGAAATTTTGAAGTTGTGTTGACTCCACACACCCTTTGTTGTCTCCAGACTTTTTATTTTGTTAATATATCGTTGTTATAAAACATTAAATTATGAAAAGATACAAATATGTGCCTTTCTCGTGAGACAAACTTATGTAAAGGACACAGTTGGACCATTGTTGTCATCAAAATCTTTGATGTATTTTTGAGTGTACGTTTAATATTGTTTGTGTCTTGATGCATGAAAAATGTACCAGCGCAGTATCTTTTTTACTGACAGTGTATCAAAGGAATGGCTCAACCAAGCATGCTAACATAGCAAACTATGGAAGAGAGTAATCACCAATTAGCAGGAAACCATTGGAATAATCCTAAGTGGTAGGCTAATTTGTAATATTAGCATTTTTGGCCAACCTTTATTCAGTGTCTGTGTGTATACAATGATGTTGTGAAGATGAATGTGGTTCTCTTAGAATGTTAGATTACTAGAATTTGAGGAAGTGAAAGCCAGACTGCTTGAACTGGCTGTTTTCTGTAAGCATGTGGTTATTTTTCAAGCATATTCAGTTTGATGAGGTTGTGCAGTTTCGAGGTGTGTATGTGCGTGTGTGCATGACTGTGTATCCGTGTGTGTGTATGCGTGTGTGTGCATGTCCAGACGTGGATGTGTGTGTGTGTGTGTGTGTGTGTGGGTGGGTGGCTTGTCTGGATGAAGATGGAAGCTGATCGTTCCAGAGGGGAGCTGCAGTCATTCCCCTGATATGGCTGAAAAGTGCAGTGCTGCAGAAATGCATTCCAGCCCAGAGAGAGCGAGCAGTGAGGCTTCCACGACTATCAGGTTC
Source organism: Pygocentrus nattereri (assembly GCF_015220715.1). Classification (NCBI taxonomy): domain Eukaryota; kingdom Metazoa; phylum Chordata; class Actinopteri; order Characiformes; family Serrasalmidae; genus Pygocentrus; species Pygocentrus nattereri. Next base: position 23,024,238 of record NC_051220.1, read on the forward strand.
TCCTGCACGCCTGTGGCTTTGGCCCATCACAGCCCTGATGGCGGGGGAAAGAGAGAACTGAGGAATATGTATGATTAGTTGTGAAGTGGGCAAAGCGGTGTGCTCTTGTTTATAGATGGATGACTCTGCCAACACACAGATAAAAGAAGAGAGATGAGGGAGAAATCCAGCTTTGGAGCAGAACACATGGTTCTTCTAGAGCTTTCTCTCTTGGACTTTGTCTATGTCTGTCTGCCTGGAAAAATTTGACCCCTTAAACTGCCAGGGCCTGTGTATGTGGGCCAACCCATTCATTTGTCACTCCATAACTGTATGACGTATGGATTAGTTTAAAAAAATGATAAAATGTTGTATTTATTTCCAGTGTCTTTCCGAATACTTGGTTGCAAAATGAAAGAACATGGAACAAACAACAAAAATGCAGCAGGTATCAAGATAGCAAATGTAAACAAAATAGGCTAACATTCAACACTATTCAAAAGAATAATAAGCTACAGTTTAATAAAGATACTAAGAGCAAACCTACAGAAGGAAACAAAATTATGAAACTTCACATAATGCAGTGCTAGTGGTCACTGCAAAATGAACATGAATAGACTAAGCAACAGCAGGAGGAGTGGGATAGGATAGGGAGAAAAAAACAAGTTTTCCCCATTGTAATTTAAAGGATGAAATAAAAGGGATGTTATAGAGGCTTTGATATGTTAAAGTTTAGGCTGTAATTGTAGTTACCACATAATTTATAGTAGTTACTGAAATAGTAAAAAATAATATAGACGGAATAATAAGTCTGCAGTTTAAAGGATTAAATTAATCCTCTTTCCCAATGTCAGATTTTCATCCACTGAATAAATCTAGTGTCCGTTGTAAGGCTTTATACATTTCATGATCATTCAGGAGGCTAAGATACTAGCATATCATTACAAATTTAAGTAGGTAACACAAGCAAATGCTAGCAAAGTAGCATACAGTATGTGTGTATGTAAAGCATAAGGTCTTCTGTGTCCATTCTATGACAGTCCAGACTAAATCTTTTTGAATCTTTGCTCAGTGTGTGTGTGTGTGTGTATATGCGTGTGTGTGTGTGTGTGTGTGTGTGTGTGTGTGTGTTTGTTCATTCGAGAGAGAGGAACAGGGAGTGTAGAATAGAAAGCAGTGCAGCAGGCAAGGGGATTTCGTGACTACTAATGAGCTGGGGACATGAATGTGCTCAATAGACCCTTTTAAGCATCTTAGTCTACATTAGCATTAGCATTAGCTGCTGAAAATCACTCTCATACATACACATTCATTCCTAGTGCCTAGTTTATACTTGAACATCAGTCAATGCTTCATGTATTAATCAAATGCTTTACATAGTGTGTTCCAATCTCAGAATTTGGTGGAATCTATTGAAGTGCGGTCTCTAGGGGCAACCAGTCGTTTTGCTGTTTGGGGGTGTGTGTGTGGGGGGGGGGTGGACTTGTTATGGGGGCATGGGGGCATGGGGGTGCCTCTGCTGGGCTTTTGCCTTTGGCCGAACGCTGAAATTCTTTGTGAGGGACCTTCGGTTGCCAAGCAAGAGGCCAGGCAAAGCAAAGGAGATGTGGATGGGTTAGAGGGAGTCAGAAGGGGGCTTTCTCTCCCTCTCTTCTCACTCTTTCTCTCTCTCTTTGTGGCCTCTCTTTAATTCTTTTCTTCTCCTCTGTGAATGAAAAGATAATATTGATTCGTGTCACTCCCGTTTATTATTCTCTGCGATGCCGGCCACACTGACGCCAAATCAGATGTGGAGCGTAGCCTATTTACTTATTAACTTAGCTCTCTGTGCAGGCACATTTCCATGAGTGACTTTGTGCATGTTTGTGTGTATGAGTGTGTATTTGTGTTTTCGGCCCTCTTTGTGACCCAATGGCAAACAGAGTGGTGTGTAAGGGGATGGGTTTTTTGTAGGAGCAGTAGCAGATGTTGTTGCACTGGACTTCTCTCAGTTCCTTTTACCAATCACACTGTCACCCCACTTCTTCTTTCCCTTCTTCTTTTTGCACTTGAAGGCTTGTTTTTAACACTTCACCACTACAGTTTCACCCTGCGTCTACACATTTAACTGATTATTCATATCTGACTCAGATGAAAGGGTTGAGCAATAATTTTTAACTGATTCTCTCACTCATGGGTTGCCACATTTGAAGAGGCAAGAATGGCTGTGGACGATCATACACATATTTGTTTTTACACTAGTGAGACATGTATTATTAGTAACTACTTATTATGCAACATAAAATATATACATAAAACTATGTAAAAGCTATTATTTATGATACATGGTATTTTTTATTTGTCTGTGTTTGTTTAAACCCTTTTCAACACTGTCTTACATAGCAATAATCATTACACTAACTTAGATCCAAAATGATTACAACTGGCTATGTAGCATTTTTGAATGAACCAGGAGAAAATGACAGTCTTGGTCTGATTTCAAACAGGACTTAACCATCTCTATGTACAAAAGAAGAGTGGAGATCTCTTTTAGAATATTTCTTTTGTCTGATGTAGCTTAAAAAAATGTTTAATACACTTTTTGCCCTATTTTTTCTGGTTTTAAGGTAAACACACACCCACACCTTACTGCCATCTCCCTGTAACACACAGTTTTATGTAAGGTTAGAACATAACCTTAATCAAGTGAATGTTGGGGGATTTTTTGGCCGCTCTGCATCAAGCACCCAAACCGCTTGTGATGCTCCTACACACGTTGAGGCCTATTTTGGTGTGTGTGGGTGTAGTGGAGGAGGAAATGATTATTTTTGTGTGCACAGATAGAGTTGCTTTCACGTGCTCTTATGTATAAGTATTTGTTTTGTGTTTTCAACTGAACTGAAACTGTGATGAAAGTGTGTGCTTTGGTCACACTAACTTACTGTACTTGGATATGAAACGCGTTTTAGTTACTGAGGCCAGTGTACTTACTTTCTGTGTGCAGTGTATGAAACAAATAGCACTGTTACAGACATGTGAATGAGAGTCATTCGGTGTGTGTGTGTGTGTGTGTGTGTGTGTGCTTGTGTGTACACATACACTGTACATAATTGAATCTCTGTACAGTATTATCTAGCACACTTGTTAGCATGCATGTAGTATGTAATCTAAACCCTTGGTTGTATCATGTAAAACAGTGTTTTTCTCTCTGCCCATCTGTCCTGGGACAGGAGGGAGTTTAACTATAGCTTGTATCCAATTCAGTGCTTTCATTTTAGTGTAATCAGATAATCTGATTAATATCTGTTCCTTCATTATACCACCCTTTTCCCCTTTATTCCTCTCTTTGTGACTCTCCTTTTCTCCTCCCTGGTCTCTTCTTTCAGATTGATTGACATGCTCACCAGTTTTTCTAGTTAAAATATCAGCCATCATCTGGTTACTATTGTATGCACTAGGGCTGTGCAATGTATCCGGTGTGATTCTGTATGGTGATATTACACCACTGATATCACAGAAGGCTGCAGTATACAAATACGCTCTCCAACAAATACATTTTTTTATTGTGTGAGAATTTTGACTCATCATAGTTCCAAATGAGTGTTTCTATTGGTGTTTTGATCAATTGTATGTATCATGTACTAAAATAAATACATGTATATCAGTTCCTCTTTCATGTCCAAGTCTTGTTTGACAAAAGCGTTTTTAAATTATATTGCGAGGTATATCACAATCACAATAAGTTGAAGTAAAGACATAATGCTATTATTTTATGGCTCTCATCCATCAACTATCCATCGGACCCAATCAGTTACCAGGATTTTTAATTACAAAGTTCGAGTTTCCTGTCACTACACATGTGGTATTCAGACTAGTACATTGGCTTTAAAAAGGGAGCTGTAGGATGTTGGAGGACTAGCCCATTGTGACGAACATGCTGCTTAGCTTTGTCAGAACACCTTTATACTCTTTCTAGTAAATTGAATCAAGGGCCATTGATGATCACTGAGTGATTTGGGAAACCTTCCATATACTGTAGAGATCAGACAGACTGAAATGAAGTGTTAGGTACACCGCACCAGTAGAGGGACACATGTTCTGGGTTGGATTGTGATGAAAATGATTTCACAGATATATCACACCTTTTTCTCCCTCTTTCATTTTCCTCCTTCAGGACATGTGGTGCACATATGTATCAGTCCTGTACTCTCAGATTGTGTGTGGTAAACCATTTGACTAAGCCGCTCGCTTTCAAAACAGGTTCTCCTCTACCACTGTTGCGAACTCCAGGCCTCTAAAATATGTTGGTAACTGCTGGTGTCCTGTTAGCTTGTAGTATTGTAAAAAAAAATGTTCTTTTAATTTTTTAGGTTGTTTTCTTTTTCACTCTGTGAAATACGTATGTGAGTGTTTATGTGCCTGTACCAGTGTGTGTGCTAGATTTATCAAGCCCTGCTAACTATTATTCAGTCATCACATCTGTCCTCAGCAACCACAACAGTGAAAGTATGTCGGCAGTAAATGTTCTTGCGTATCATTCATCTTGAAAACTATCTGCATGTGCAGTGTGTTGAGTATGTTCAAAGAATTTACATCCAAACTAATGAGCTCTGTTAAGGAAGCTACTCTCTTAAAAAAAAAGTGGCAACAAGAAGAATCTCTTTTGGTTCTTTAAAGAACCTCTCAATAAATGGTTCCTTAAAAACTCAATCGAAGGGGTCTTTAGGAATCAAATATGTTTCCTTTATGGCTTTGCTCCGACAAACCCTATTTGGTGGCTTTATTTTGGAGTACGCTCCAAATGTGTATAAGTAAATGATTAGAATTGCTGACAATGTGTGTTACGCAAATGCCCAATACACTGGTGGCTCTTTTAAAATAACATAATTATGAAAACAACTACATTTAACATAATAGGACATGGATCACAACAAGCAATCCCTAGCATGGCCACCCATAGACTGAATGCTATCAGTAATGAGTAACACATGTAATACACATGTAATGTAAAGAGTGTTCAAGAGAGAAAGAGACACTACACAGGGATATAAGAGGGATATTATGATAGCGTGTGACATCCTGTCCTTATGTGTCCTGCTGTCCTGTGGACAGGAAGCTGCTGGTATCTTCTCTCCCCATAGGGCGCCGAGCTAGCTCTTCCTTCATTCATCTGCTCGTTTATTTTCCTTCCCCCCACACTCGTCCAACGGGAGCTTTGCAATGACCTACTTTCATGAAAACTCAATAGCAGACGTTATGCCAAGAGCTCCCGCGTGCCAGCGGTTTAACCCAGAAAGACAGGTCTGAAACCCAGCTTTGCCAAAGTTCGTGAGAGTGGGAGATATATGGTCTGAGTGGTCCAGGCAAACACACAGTTAACCCTACTGCCATAGAGCTTAAAGTGAAGGTTCGGCTAATAATCAAATTTACGTGATTTTCCCTTTACCTTAACTGTAGTTAGTTAGCCAAGATGCCTTGGAGGCACAAACCAAATGTATCTGACGAATAGTGAAGGATTAAACCCCACTAATTCACCTGAACCCCACCTCATTCCACCTTAAAGTGTTTGGTAATTTCAAATAGACTTATTAAGGTGGTTTCTTTACACTGTATAATGAACTGTTATCTATAAAAAATAGGTTCAACATGGCTACTTCTACTGCTTTTAGCTTTGCAACATGCTGTTGTCCAGAAAACTGTATGTCATACAGTGCTTCAAGTTACAATGTCAATATAAGAACTTGACATATGATTAGACGCTAACCTGGTTGCTATTGCAAGCAAGACTTCTCATCTAGGGTGTGGTAGCCTTTCACTGGGTGCTGTAGAATTTCTAAGCCTCTTCCTTTGAAATAAACCGGTAAGAAATTCTGACCAAAACATAAGACACAGACTTACTTATTGTGGAGGGCGGAGACATCTCATAGTTCTTAAATATGAGAATGTGCATGTCAAAAATGATAAATTCCTATTAATGTTTTTTTTTTTAATTTAGCTTTTGTGAGAGCAACTTTTCCTTCTCAGCAATGACAGCATTGTAGCTTCTTGCACAAAAGTTTAAAAAATGTAAACAACTTTCTTCCACTTACCCCAGATGTAGTCGAGCTGAGACATGTTTGGTATCTAAATGACCAAATTTTACTTCTTCATTTTAAACCTAGAGCCATGAGGCTAACGTTGCAAACAAACACTAGAAGTCAATAGTCATCTAAATCATTTTATCCCCAGAGCTTCTCTTAACCTCAAACCGCATCTAACCCTCCTTAGGGTCACACAGATGATACAGTATGACTTTTTGTAAACTAAAATAAAATGAACAAATCTTCACCGTGTATATGAACTCAGTGGGCAGACATTTTAGACAAGAGGTGCCGTGCCAAATTCTGACCCTTTGCATGCACTCATTCACGATTTCTGTTGTTTCTTTTTACTAACCCACCGATGCCCACAGACTTTAAGTACAGTTAGGAAATTGCACAGTGTAGCCAAACCGTTTGACTGATTTAGATTTTGTTTTCAGATTTGTGCTCAGTGGAGCTCTAAGAACTGCTGTAATAAAGGAAAGGTAAATTCCAGTATGAGTATAAATGGGTTAATAACTGCTAATGATGCATTTTCTGACAGAGGATTTATGTTTATAAATAGAAATATCAGAAATCACAACATATTGTGGGTTCATATATGTGTGTGACGTGCATGAATGGGGGGGGGGGGGACAGAATTAAGCAGGGCTTTTATTTCCTTGGGTTTGCTCTTTTACAGTAAGTCATATTATGCCATAAGCTACATTGATAAATCTGCGTGACTTCAACGAAGAACTGGATGCGGCTTGAGCGGGTTGAAAGAAGTTTTGGGAAAATATTTATGGAAAGGATTTGGGTTACTGTTGACTGCTAGTGTTTGTTAGCAACGTTAGCCTCACAGGTCCTGTTTTAGAGGAAAGAAGCAAAATTGGACACCAGATGTCTCAGCTGATCAACTACATCTGGGGTAAGGGGAAAATTGTGTCAATATAATTTTTGCTGTACCATTCCTTAAAGAAGTAGGCACTGGACACCAAACATGTCTTGTCTGATTGACTATATTTGGGGTAAGAGGAAAATTGTGTGATTATGATTTCAGGTCAAACCACTACTTTGAGTTTCCATCTCCAGACACCTTTTCAGAAGCAGCCATGTCAGAGCTCAGCTTTCTGCCCAGTACTGCAGCCATTAAGTGAAGGTTTGACACCCGGTGAGGTTAATATATACAAACGGGTGGGGAAAATCAGACGTGTAAATTACAGGATGTCTTATATTGGGCTCTTAACACAGTTGTTTAACGTGCCAACACCTGCCTTAAGTCACTTTCCCTTCATCTCTCTCTCTCTCTCTCTCTCTCTCTCTCTCTCTCTCTCTCTCTCTCACTTTCTCTATCTCTCTCTTTCTCTATCTTTTTCTCTCTCTTTTTCTTTCCTTCACTCTCCGATGGTCTCTTGCTTTAGGTTGGTCTGCCAGCTCTTAATATCCCTGTGCACTGGACTTCCAGAATAGAAAAGCTGCATCATAATCATACCAGACACTCACTCTCAGTGAAAAGAGCTCCTGTGTTACATCAGACCCCCGCTAATTTACACACACACTGTCTCTCTCTCTCTCTCTCTCTCTCTCTCTCTCTCTCACATACACAGGCACACACACTTACAGTAACAAGGATTTGTATGTTCCGAGCATCCACGGGACCTGCACGTCATATTGCTGTGACGTTGAGGGAGGGGTGGAGGAGTTGGGCAGATTGCTGTGTTGTTGTTTTTTTTCTTCTTCATAGGTCACCCTAATGAGGAGCTCTTCCACTGAACCAGGTTTATGGGGCGGCTGCCAGTGTCATTAAAGAGTCGCTCATAATTGGCCTTTCCAGCCAAAAAACCTAAAGCTGAAACATCTGCTGGTCTCCATCTTTTCTTCTCCTCCAGACACTCCCTCTACCACTTGTAGCTCTGTCAGTCTGTCATCACACAAAGCCGGCCACCATGAGAAAGTGCCCTTACTCTGACAGAAGGAAAGCGCGAGAGAGAGAGCTTGAAAGTGGAGTTATTCGTGCCCGTAACAGCTTAGTCATCATGCTAAACAGATGAAATAATAAGGGGGAAAAATGTGGTGCCTCTGTCACGTACACACACGCACACACATACCCAAACACAGGCACACACACAGATTAGATAAGGCTTTTCTATCAGCACTGCTCTCTGACTCTTTATACTCTTTATATCTCCTCTCACCTCTCAGCTGAGATTTGCTGGTGGGGGCGGTTTTGAGGACAATTATATATCTTCTGAGACAATTCCTCATTGTCCGGCTCAAGGTCCCTAATTCACTGTGTGTGACAGAGGGGAGGGTAAAATGGGCATCCAGTTAACTGCCTGATAACGCAGCTACTGTTTGCCATTCATAGTTTAGAGTCTGATACAAAGGAGAAAGAAAGGAGGGAGAGTGTATTTTTTTTTTTTTGAGAAGTACAGAAGGTTTCCATATTTACCAGCATCTTGGTTGGTTTGTAGCTGCACTCTTTTCTTCCACAGTCGAAGTAGTACTCCAGTGATTTTCCACATAATCTCCTGCATCTACATTGTGTCATCTATTAGCACAGACAGTCATTTCAATGAATTTCCCTGTGCTTGAAAGAGATCAGATAAACCCACTGATTCACACACTTTTAATAGGAACCAATGGGCGGGTGCTTTAACATCTGCCCATGCAGTGGCCTCAAAATGTAGGAATAAAGAGAATTGTGTGTGTGTGTATGTATGTATGTGTGTATATATATATATATATATATATATATATATATATATATATATATATATATATATATATATATATATATATATGTATTCACAATATGTTTAACAGTATATAAAGCACTTCTAAGGAAGTAAAATAATATTGAAACAATTCTTTGACTAGTTCTATTAGTTAAAAACGTTAATTATATTTCATCTCCAGTAAACCACAGTTCCTATCTGATTAGGTGGGTTTGTCCTTCAAGTTAAGGTTGTGAGAGACTGTTGGTTCAACTAGATGGACCCACTAAAAATGTGCGACTAAAAATGCTGGTGTTTGTGGGGATGATAGCACAACTACAGCAGTGTCCTATATCTAAAGCAAACATCTATAAGCAATAAGATTGTTAGAAAATCACACGTGGGTGTGCAAAATCATGGAGAGGGACATGATGGGTGGTAACAGCTTTTTAGACCTACTGATGTACGTTGAGCTGACTAACAGTCGTGAAATTGATGTTCCTTTTAACGTGGGCTAGTAATGAGTGACATATAATTTAGAATTGTATAACTTTAGTCTTACATTCTTGTACATATTATAGTTGTCTGTGCCTCAGTGTAAACCAAACTGGGTTCACATATAAGGTATGTTTATTACAGTTTTGGGCTGTTTAGTTCATATACATGCCTGGCTCTGAAAGACATTTTTAATGTCTAGGTACTTTCATACACAATTTAGATGATGTGTAAAGTCATACGTGTACATATATTAACTATTTTATGATGTTTGGGAATGTCAGCCTGTTTGCTTTTAGTGGTGGAAGTTTCTGTTTTATAACTGATGTTTTGTTGGGTTCCAGCATTGATTTTAGACTCGTCAGTTAACAGTTTTTGTGGCTAATGATGGTAATGAATGATGAATGATAGTTATCAGTCAAAACAGTTTACCAGATTGCACCCTTAATTCACTATCAAACTGAAGGTAGACTTTTTGTGTCAAGATAGCCTGTCCATAGTGATTGACAGTAGGTTGAAAAACACAAGACTATTCCTTTAACTCTACATAGGAATAAATGAGCGAATATGAGACTACATTCATAAACCATAGAATAGACCAACCAGTTTCATATGTGATATTTTAACTATGCTGTAGTGTGTTCTCTTACCCTTGATACCACATGCTATATACACAACACTGCACAAAGAGGAAACGGATGCAGAGGCACAGATGTGTGTGCATTAAACTTGCTGTAACAGCTTCTGCAGATGACAAAAAGTCACTTGAATTTGGTAAAACTATACACAGTTTCTCTCTCTCTTCTCTTTCTCACACAGTTCTTCCTACTTCTCTGCCACACTCTTGCAGTATTTTGTTGCTCACCCTTGACTTCTGCTGAGCAGTGTTTTCCTATATAAAGCACACTATTTGTTGAAATTGAGTGTTTTGTCGCTATAATAACATCAGTGTGACTGGTGACATCAGCTATGAGTCACTGTGTACCAACATCTCATCTGACCTAAAACCGCACACCCTACTACTGACGAATGTGTAGAGAACTTGTGTTTGGCTTTTGCCCTTGTAGCATACGTGCGATATGCTTCTGTACATCACATGTAGCTGATCCCTGTTTGCACATTTTTTGTGTGGGACTGAAAGAAATTCAGCCAGAAATCAAGCTTGCACACTCTTAACCAAAATGCAGAGGATCATTAAAGACAGGTTCACTTCTTTAATTTTGCATTGAAACTACAAGGCTAATTTAGCTAATATGTAATGGAAGCTTATACTCCCTAATATGCAGTGAGCTAACTGCTTCACACACTGTTCCAAGTATTTAAGTAACCTCAACTAGGCTTACTGTTGTGTTTGAAAATGTACCAAAAAAATGGCACATAACTAAAACAATAACAATAGTAGCTGCCATCTTGAAGAGTTCTTTCTGTCCATATTTTTGACCATTTTATAGATAGCTATCAGAAGCAAGTCTATTTGAGATTACTTAACAACTAAACTCAGTTTGACATATAAGGTTACATTACTCACTAGTTAGATTAGCCTCATTGCTCCAGTACGATTTATGTCTTGGCTGCTCAGCTACATTTGGAGTAAGGTGGAAATTGTGTATACTTGCAGGCCTGTAATCGCAGTTATTTGAGATGATTGCACTTTTTCATTAGTGTAATTACCATTAGACTACAAAGTGTTGTGTTTTCATTAACTTGGAATGAGTCATATCTACATAGGGAGCAGGTCCTCTTCCAGTAGAGGCCACCACATTGTGCTGCCATGTTTCTACAGTAGCTCAGAACAGACAAATCAAACACTTTTACATTAAAGCAGCAGCTTGACTTTGGTGGTGCGATAGCACTGTTTAGACATAGAAAGAAGAAGAATCAGTGGTTGCTACCGGAGTTAGCTAACCACTTTGTGTTGTGAGAAGCTGTAGAACCCAAATTGTGACAAATGGATGAAAAGGCCTATTATTTAGCCCAAGAGGAAGCAACAGAGGTCAATCCTTGTTCAAGAAGGATCAAAAGAACAAAAACATCAAGAAGCACAACGAAATTGGGGCAGGTGACGGCAGAAAACCTGGCGGCCACTTCATGCTTGGAAAGGGAGGGATAAGGGTTGAAATCTGCAACCTCACAACTAGATGCCACTAAATCTTAAACAATGCACCTTTTAAATAATCTTAAAAAACTAAAAATGAGAAATATTAGATATATCAACTTGACCTGAGATCCAAAATGTAAACTCATCGGTAACGATCCCTGTACTGAAAAAGAAAGAGCACCAATCTTACCTAAACAGTCCAGACTGACATTCTAAATATCTATGTAAGCTTTACATTTTGTTCATAAAGATTTTATTTGGAGGCATTCTAAACTCATTTATAATTTCAATCTATTCATAACTGCAATAAATTTTGTTGTCATTAGATCATATTGTGCTGCAACAAGCATGGGAATTGGATTGAAAATAAATGTAAACAAAAAAAAGTTAACTTCAGAAAACAAAAACGTTAACTTCTAACTTTGCTCTCACATGTTTAGAAGGCAGTGCTGGGTAAATGTTAGTTTTTTTTATATCTATGTAGCTAATCGTAACGTTTCAGGCATATGTGCTGACAGAATTTTTTTGCTTATTTTTTTACCCTTTTTTACCCTACCATAGCTTTGCTTTACTCTACATTTAATCCTGTGTAACTATAGACATTTTTGTGTGCGCACAACCAGTGTTAGCTAGTAAGTAAACATAGCTAGTCAGCTGGCTAATCAGCCAATTTCAGCCTTGTATTTTAGTAGTTGAACAAGAAAATCCATTTAATTGATTACTACTGCAGTAGGTAACCCCTAAAATCTAACTTTTTGTCATATTTGCTAAAATATGGCCTCTGTGTCTTGCCAGTTCATGAGACAGATAATCTGTGAAAAATCTGCTCCGTTTACCTGGCCTCTTCAGTTTTCATAATTGCTGGCCTGTGCGTACACGGCAGTCTCCTCTGTGTGGATAGGCTTTTGAGGCAGGGCTGTAACATAGCGAAGAGGAATTGGTAGGGTCCTGGAAATTATACTTGTTCAAATTTTCAACCTAAGTGTACTCTCTTCATAATGGTGCCTACTGCAGCTTTAATCACAATTATTTTACATGACAGCAAAAATGAATCATTTTGATGTCCCTATATATTTGAATTTTTGTAGCGTTTCAATGGTAACAGGTTGAGAGTGTATGCCTTCCTGTAGTTATGTTCAGGATTTCAAACATTGAGAACTATGTGGATTATATTCTATAATGCAGCACGAATAAACCTGATGGACACTCAGGGCCATGTTTTGTTTGGGTAGGTTTTTCAATCGATCACCTGACTTGATAAAGGAGAGCGATGAGGATGGATGGATGGAGGCATGAATGGAGTGAAAGAGTGAGCAGAATGGTCAGGCTCTGAGGGACAGCAGTGTGCGGACAGCTGGACCAAGGGTTCGAGTTTCTCCACTCAAGTGAGGCTGAAATTTCAGCCTTTTTGCAAATTAAGGGCTATAAACGATTTGGCTCTTGAAAAAACAATGTGGTGTTTCCCGCGTTTTTTTCATGTTTTTCTATTTTTTCATTTCAGTTACTCAGGAAGACCCACAGGTTTAACTTAATAGCGCATAATGTGCTTATGTTAATATATTAGGCTCAGAATGGTCCTTAACTGTATAAACTGCCCCACCTGGTTGGCTGGTTTGTGGTGCAGGCCAAACCGGTCTAAGAACTCTGTGGATGCCCAGGGATGAGTTTTATTGTCTGACCCCAGGTGTTTTCGTCCAGGGTCTGCCATCCCATCATGTTTGCACAAGGAAATGTTTTTGGGAAGTGTGCGCTGCTGACAAGACACTTATGTAAGGCTGTGCTTCTCGCTTCAAGGATGGAAAACAACAGGATGGAGAAAGAGGCTGTGGATTGCCCTTCAGGATGACTGGGGAAAGGTTCAGAGGATTGGGATCCTATAAAATCTACCGCTCAATGGGTACACTGACTCATATTTTGCCTTGCCCTGGAACTCAGATTGCCTTTCAAGCACTTATGAAAACATGTGTATCTGTCATCATCGCTCGAAAAAGCAGTACAGAGCACTTATTCCTTCATCAGTGGTGCCATACCACTCTAAGGGAGGCTCCTTTTCTTAAAGCAGTCCATGACTGGATCAAACTTCAGTGGTGCTGAAAATGTATGAGGTACAGCATGTAGGTGTGGCAGTTTGTAGACCCCACAGTTTAGAATTGTGTATGACAATACCCTTTAACCGTGGTACAGTCACTCTAACGCACAGCCTCTCATGGCTTATTATTTAATAAAACATTATAAAACCAGGTCTGATCTAGTTCCAGTTAATAAATAATGTGTCATCAGAGGCAGTATAAATCTGATTGTTAACTTTAAATTTTTTCTATATAAAGATTGTATTTATCCCAAGCATTTTTCTGTTTTTTCTGTCAAACTCCTAGTCTGCCATTTAAAAAAACATAAAAACTTTGTATCTTTAGCCCTCTTTCAACTTGTTCCCTTCTCCATCTGTGTCTTGTTCTTCACTTTCTGTACATTTCTCTCTTTCATGTGACGAGTAGGGGTTATGAATTCTGTCCGGCCTCCCAGGGCTTCTGTGGCAGGCCCTGAAACAGCTGAACAAACACAAGAGTTCTGGAGTGGTGCTCAGCATAGCATCTCATAACTGATGGGCCTGCAGAGGGGGGTTCAGCTAGGGGGGATGTGGGGGTCCAAGGTACTAGACTGTATGTTTTAAGATAAGGCTCTTAGATTTGTATTTTGAAGAGGTGAAACCAAAGAAAGTAGTTAATTAATCTCAAACAGACATATTATGTGGACACTTTATGACAGACTGCTTTTTTCTATAGAATTGTTGTTCATAGCAAACATTCTGGCATGGACTAAAATCAGGCTGCTAGTGTTTTTAGCTATGCAACATACTTTTTGATGATGCAACATGGTTTAGGGCAAGTGTCTGATGATTTAGGCATGCAATTTGCGCAATGCTAGCATGAGAGGAATTAGGTTCCATTACTTGCTTGCAATATTAGCCAACTTAAGAACTTTAAAACACCAAACATGTCTTGGCTGATCAATTACATTGGGCTTGTGGAGGGGGAGGGGGGTCATCGATGGGGTCAGGCAGGTGTCCAATTTTTAAGATAAGGCTTATGGATTCATCGGGTTCATCCATTACTTTGTGTTTGGAGAAAATGAAACTCTCTCAGTGAAACCTTTTCATGTGAGTGCCAGACAATCACAATAGAGCCTCTGGGCCATGGCCATGTTTTTGGAATTTGAACCTCAGCCTGAGAATATTACCCTTATTGAGGCTTAATTTTTAAAATATATTTTAAAGAAGCCGCAAAATTGTTCAGGCGATGTTCTGTAGTGCTCTGTTGTGTCCGTTAGTCAGCTATCAGCAGCTTTAGAAAAAACCCTGTACTTTAGAATTGGAGTCAACAGCTTTGCAAATAGCTCTTAGTTCCAAAATGTATAATGGCTGTGGAGCCGGTGGCCTTCAGTGAAACGGTATAAAATGCACAGTAGACCGCTGGAGGCTCGTCAGCTCTTTAACGATCTGCAGGCGGTGCGATTCGGCTGTTCTTTTAAACCCCCTTCCAGCCCCAGCCCACAAACATTCCTCACACATCTGGCCCTCCAACGCACTCTGAAATGTTCTGATTCGCCTGTGCCATAATTACCCACAAGTCCGAGTGTTCTCCTTTTCTCTTTTCTTTTCATGAGCCAAAGAGCCCCCCTCCTTCATTAAATTCCGTTGCCTGGAAAGCTCTCCGTGGAGTGTTCACACACACACACACACACACACACACACACACACACACACACACACACACACATATATATATATATATATATATATATATATATATATATATATATATATATATATATATATATATACACACATTTTTTTCCCTCAGTAATCAAGCAGTGTCTTGCTGTTCAGTCCCAAAAGGAAAGTACATCTGGTACATCTGATATTTACATGATGTAATGATCTATAAAACTGAAAGAAATGAGTTTGGCAACAGTAGTTATTAGCACTGTATCCTTCAGTATCTTTTATGGTCTATAGTATACAGTACTGTGCAAACATCTTGGGCCACCTGAGTTAGTTAACAACAGTTAGTTGTTGGTAAATATTGATCCTCTGAGATTTACATGCACAGCAGTCTTAAATGTTTACTAAGAATGATACAATAAAGAAAAAACATCCAGTCAGCATTGCTTCTGCAAAGTGAGAAGCCTTGTTGATCAGAGAGGTCATCAGAGAATGGACAGAGGGTTTGAGATGACAGAAAAGCTACAGTAACTCAAATAACCACTCTGTACAATTGTGGTGAGTAGAAAAGCATCTCAGAATGCACAACCTTGATGCAAATGGGCTACAACAGAAGAAGACCACATCAGTTTCCACTTTTGCCAGCCAAGAGCAGAAAGCTTAGGCTGCAGTGAACACAGGCTTACAAAAACTGGTTGAAGACTTTGGAAAACTTTTGGCATCAAAAGCATGAATCCATGTACCCAGCCTGCCTTGTATAAACAGTCCAGGCTGGTGGAAGTGGTGTAATGGTGTAGCATATGTTTTTAGCACTCTTTGGGCTCATTAATACTAATCAATCATTGCTTGAATGCCACAGCCGATTTGAGTATTGTTACTGACCAAGTGCATCCCTTCGTGGCCACAGCTTACACAAACGTTTTTAGTTTTTCTTTTTTGTCACATTTTTTTCTTCTGTACCTATTTTCCCTGACAGGTGAATATTTGATCTGTTGTCTGAATAGGGGCGGGGTTTTGAAAATAAATTTCCTACCTGGGAACGTGTGGCAGAGCATTTTGTGTGTGGGTGTGAGGCCATTAGGTTATTGGCAGTTTGGTGGTTGCTGTTTGCTACCTTTGTTTTTAAATGTATAGCAAACTTAGATTCTGCCTTAGGCTCACCTTCCTGCTGTCTCTCTGTTTCTCTCTCAGTCCTTCTCTTTCCAGCACAATGTGTGGACAGACAGTTTCAATGCGCCTTTACATTTATCACGGTAGTATCATTTTGTAGACACATCAGGTAAGGGGCGAATGTCACCCGCTGCATTTTGTGCAGATTAACTCAGGTTAGGCAGTTTAGATGTTTTGTTCTTTTCATTTCTTTGGCATCATCTATAGTCCATATTTGCTGTTGTTTTGGTATAGGCCAGTTGTACTGCCAGTGTTAATTGCTCAGTGTTCTCAGTGTTGACTTCAGTTTTGTCATTTCAATCACATTGAGTCCTATAAATCATCGTTAGCCTGTTACGTATTTATGCTAGCAACACTGCTTAGCTCTTTTTTATTTTATTGTTCATTGTCGGCTAATCTGTCTCTTTCTCCTCTCCCCTGCATCCCATGTATGGTAAACGTGCAATATTATATTATACACCCTTTTCTGGAAAGTGACTAAAGTGGAACTGCTGTTTTCTGCGTCTTTCCTTTCATGTTGTCCCCTTCCATCCCTCATCACATACTCCATGTTACATCCCCTTTACCCCTAGTTACATTCAAAGGGGAATGTATCATGCCTCTTCCTGATAGCTATTTCCAGCATGTTAATGCACCATGTCACAAAGGAAAAGTCATCTCAAACTGGTTTCCTGAACATGAAGGTTAGTTTAGTGTTCTTCAGTAGCCTTTTCAGTCACAGGATCTGAATCTAACACCATTTGAGATGTAGTATGACAGGAGATTTGCAGCATGAAAGTGCACCTGAGAACTATGCAGGAACTGCATGATAGAATTATGTCAATGTGGACCACAAAGTCAATGGAATGTTTCCAACATCTTGTGGAATCCTTCCCACAAAGAATTGACACTGTTTTGAAGTGACAGTACTAATAGTAATACTGATACTGGAAAGTCCTAACCAGTATTAGTATAGGTTACCTAATGAAAAGTGAGCGTATATTATATATACTATGGTCCCAACTACTTTGCCACTATAGTGGAGACTTTCAGGGTGCTGTACTTTTCCATTTTGCTATTGCTTTTGTTACTTTGGGGCAGCACGGTGGCACAGTGGGTAGTGCTGTCGCCTCACAGTGAGGAGGACCTGGGTTCGATTCCCTGGCCGGGTGACATGTAGTCAGATCGATTGGACATGCTAAATTGCCCCTGTGTGTGAGTGTCTGTCTGCCCTGCGATGGACTGGCGACCTGTCCTGGGTGTATCCTGCCTTCTACCCAATGACTGCTGGGATAGGCTCAAGCACCCCCTGCCCGCGACCCTGACGGAGAAGCAGCTTAGAAGATGGATGGATGGATGGATGGATGGATGGATTTTGTTACTTTGCTGCTTGTTGATTTATCTATAGGTCTCCAATGAGCACTGTCCAACATAGTCTGCTGAAAATATTTTTAAAGCCATTCAAAAGTTGTGTTTGAACTTCTACTCCATATTAGCCATATATAGCCTGCAAGCATTTGGGCTTCAGCTGTACTACTACAGGTGAGAAGGGTTAAACTAGGAACATACATATAAGCATGTAAATGGTTAATGACATTAATAAATTATTAACATGCTAACTTGGACACTCCTATTTTATGTTAAGGCTGTGCGGTGTTTTTTTTTTTCTCATAAATTGGGGGCTGTTTAAGGAAGTGTCTCATGGGAGTTTTACTGTGTTGTGGGATGTTCTGTATGTCAGGTGGTGGAGGGTTAAGTGAGGGTCATACACAGTGTGTATGCGTGTGTGTGTGTGTGTGGCGGGGTGATGTGTGTGTGCGTCAGGCACATGGCTGAGCGTTGGCCCCGCTCTAAAACAGGAAAAGAGGACGCATGCGAGGGGCATGCAGAGAGGAAGCGTCTTTGTTGGTGTTCTCTGGCGGGAAGCAGCATTGTTGAAAGTGCTGTGCTGTGTTTTTTTCTTTCTTTTCCTTTTCATTTTTTTCCTTAAAGCAGCCTTTACTCCAGCTTTGTGTGTAATCTTACGCCTCTCTCCTCCCTGACTCCCCAGGCACCCTGCCAGCTATTTGCCTTAAAGCTCCAGAGTTAGGGCAGATAGAGCCCATCTCTTACACTCTGGGAACAATTGGCGGGACAGACGAGTGCCTTCTGTGTGCAAAGCTGTTTGAAGTTTGTGTGGGCCTGCACACCACCTTCAGACACAATACCGTAGGGCCTGTGTTAACAGTGCAGACCTTGGCTGAGCACTCTATGAAAGCACGTCTGGTGCCCGTTCAGTTAGTCAGCTCATTGCTAAATTTCCTTCGGGATCAATAAAGTATCTATCTATCTATCTATCTATCTATCTATCTATCTATCTATCTATCTGTCTGTCTGTCTGTCTGTCTGTCTGTCTGTCTGTCTGTCTGTCTGTCTGTCTGTCTGTCTGTCTGTCTGTCTGTCTGTCTACCAATCATTCCTCTGGCCTACATATGTTTTCATATCTTTCCTAATATATTTTCCTACTTCAACTGTCTGTAACCTAGACACAGATATTACTCTAGAAAGAGTATTTTCAGCAATCGTGTCAATGATTTATTGCAGCTTCAAGCTATAAAAGCCTCTCTCTCTGTCACACTATCGCCAACCTTCTCTCTCTCATCTCTCCCCCTCCTCTTTGTCTGTCTCTCTTTCTTCCTCTCTTTTGCTCTCTTGCGTTCTCTTTTTCACTCTCTACATGTGTTTCTCTCTGTCTCTCTCCTTTACTTTCTTTCTTTCTCTTTCCTTTCAGTCTCTTTTTTATCCTCCATCTCTGTTTCAGCTCTTTCTCCATTTATTCCACTGACTTCTCTTCTTTCTCTCTCTCTCTCCATCTCTTTTTCTTTCTTTCTCTCTATCCTTCTGCCTCTCCTATCCCCCTCTGTCTTTCTGTCTCTTTTTCTATCGGTCTTGCTCTCTCTTTGGCTCTTTCTATCTGTCCCTCTCTTGCTCTCTCTCCCCTCTTTCTTTCTTTCTTTCTTTCACTTCTCCTCAGTTCTTTCTGTGTCCCGCTCTCTCTGCTTTTCTGCATTTTAATTTTTTTCTCTCACTCCATGCATGTCTGTCTCTCTTTCTCTGTCTCTGCCTTTTTCTCTGTTTCTCTCTGACATTCTCTCCATCTCTACCTAACTCTCCCTCTCTTTCTTGCTTACTTGTTCTCCCTCTCCTTCACTCTCTGTATTTATTTATTTATTTCTGTCTGTCTGTCTCTCTGTCTTCTTTCTTTATCTCCCTCTCCTACTTTCTTTCTTTCTTTCTTCCTTTCACTCTCACTTTCTCCAAGTTTGTCTCTCTCTTTCTCTCTCTGGCTCAGGTTTATTGTGTGTGTGTGTGTGTGTGTGTGTGTGTGTGTGTGTGTGTGTGTTTAATAGATTGGGAAATGGCCACAGTCTGCCTCTCTCTGCTCCCCCCACCC
The DNA here is from genome assembly GCF_015220715.1 of Pygocentrus nattereri. NCBI lineage: Eukaryota > Metazoa > Chordata > Actinopteri > Characiformes > Serrasalmidae > Pygocentrus > Pygocentrus nattereri. The sequence goes on from NC_051220.1 coordinate 23,043,871, forward strand.
TGCTACCCTTCCCGCTACCCTTCCCATGAATGCGCCAGGATGTTTTGAAAAGTGGGATATTGCTCCTAATGGATTGCAAACACCACAAAAGTTTATTAGGAAGCAGAGCATCGTAAAGTAACAGGGCTATGTGAATGAGGGGGAGCAAGGGATTATGGTTGAGGGAAAGGTGGTATAGAATGCTTTTTGTTTGGAGGTTTACACATTTAGAGCTACATTTCCATGAGACCTGGGAAGTTAACATCGCCAGCCATTATATGAGGACTGGTTTATGGTTTTGGTTTGAGCTGACAGCAATTAATTTCTAATCAAACTAAATGCTTTTAACTTGCTCTAAGCATAGACTCAGACTGTCTGTTAAGAGGTGTTTTCAGCATTTGCTCCTTTGCTTTATAAAGACACTGTTGATAAAATGCTTGAATTATGCTTACCTTACTTTAAAGAAAACCATCTGCCAAATGAAACATACATATAAAAGGACACAGTGTAAATAATGCAGTGTAGGTAACTCAATACTGAACTAGATGAAAGGGAAAAATGCTCAAACATCCATCCATCCATCCATTTTCTAAGCCGCTTCTCCGTCAGGGTCGCGGGGGGATGCTGGAGCCTATCCTAGCAGTCTTCGGGCGGAAGGCAGGATACACCCTGGACAGGTCGCCAGTCCATCACAGGGCAGACAGACAGACACAGACAGACATAATGAAGGGAAATTGAATGTTTTCATCTTGTATTGTGCAAGGGAAGTGAATAAATACATCTAGTTACTTGTGAAAATGCTAAGAAAATAGATTTCCCTTTTACAATGCCTGCATCATTGAGGATTTCCTAAGCACCTTAATTCATCCAAAAGTTCATCCTTAACTAAAATGAGTTGGTCTGGCATGTCTTTTCTGAAACCCAAACATCATCATACAATTGTGAAGGAAATATCCAGCATCGTACCATGCTGCACATGTTAGTGGCATACCGGACTACTATTAATCTTTAGGCCATATCATTGTAGCTGCACGATTTTTCCATAGTTCTGTGTATAATGTGAATTTCCTTGTATATGTCTTGAGAGAAATCCAAAAGCTGTCTTTTCAGTCATGTCTACGTGCTGAAAGTGAATGAGAGGAAAGTGAATGGTGATTGAGTTTATCAGTTCTGTGGGATGTGTTGTGTGTGTGTGTTGAATGGTCCTCCCTCCTCTCTGCGTCAGTGGCCCTATTTGGAGATTCTCTCCACAAAGCCGTCTTTGATGTGCTGCTGCTTCCTGCCTCTTAACAAGGCCGCTGTATTAAATTGAGTTTGCCTCCCGCTGAATGAATTAGGCTTTAATAGCGTTATTGATCAGTGACACACAATCCTACACAGGCTCTGGCAATGCAGTTTTGCACTGCCTGCTGAGGAAAAGCTCCAAAATCCAAGGGGGACACACTTATTTTATAAAAGTCTGCAGCTTGCTCCAGTGTGGCCTGGGTGAGAACACTTCTTGAAGTGTCGGCTGGAGTTTGTCCCAGTTTATGGAACGGTATGAAACATGAGAGAAAAAAACATTCTCTCTTTTCAGTTCAGTGGACACTCATACAGTGTACTTTATCTAAACATGTCCAAATGAGTGTGTATACAAGCACAAGTGTGTTGATCCACATGTTTGTATCTGTGAATGTGTTTGTGTCATGTACAACCCCAATTGCAATGAAGTTGGGACATTGTGTAAAGCATAAATAAAAACAGAATATGATGATTTGTAAATCCTTTTCAACCTATATTCAATTGAATACACTACAAAGACAAGATATTTAATGTTCAAATGGATAAACTTTACTGTTTTTTGCAAATATTCACTCATTTTGAATTTGATGCCTGCAACACACTCTTTTACTACGAAGCCACGCTGTTGTAACACGTGTAAGACGTGGCATTGTCTTGCTGAAATAAGCAGGGATGTCCCTGAAAAAGACGTTGCTTGGATGGCAGCATATGTTGCTCCAAAACCTGTATGTACCTTTCAGCATTAATGGTGCCTTCACAGATGTGCAAGTTACCCATGCCATGGGCACTAACACACCCCCATACCATCAGAGATGCTGGCTTTTGAACTTTGCGCTGATAACAATCCGGACAGTCCTTTTCCTCTTTAGCCCGGAGGACACAACGTCCATGATTTCCAAAAACAATTTGAAATGTGGACTCGTCAGACCACAGGACACTTTTCCACTTTGTGTCAGTCCATCTCAGATGAGCTCGGGCCCAGAGAAGCCGGCGGCATTTCTGGGTGTTGTTGATATATGGCTTTCGCTTTGCATGGCAGAGTTTTAACTTGCACTTGTAGACGGAGTGACGAACTGTGTTCACTGACAATGCTTTTCTGAAGTGTTCCCAAGCCCATGTGATAATATCCGTTACAGAATGATGTCGGTTTTTAATGCAGTGCCACCTGAGGGATCGAAGGTCACGAGCATTCAATGTTGGTTTTCTGCCTTGCCGCTTACTTTCAGAGATTTCTCCAGATTTTCTGAATCTTTTGATGATATTATGGACTGTAGATGATGAAACCCCTAAATTCCTTGCAATTGCACGTTGAGAAACGTTGTTCTTAAACTGTTGGACTATTTGCTCATGCAGTTGTTCACAAAGTGGTGAACCTCGCCACATCCTTGCTTATGAATGACTGAGCCTTTCAGGAATGGTCCCTTTATACCCAATCATGACACTCACCTGTTTCCAATTAACCTGTTCACCTGTGGAATGTTCCAAGCAGGTGTTTTTTCAAAATGAGTGAATATTTGCAAAAACAATAAAGTTTATCCGTTTGAACATTAAATATCTTGTCTTTGTAGTGTAATCAGTTGAATATAGGTTGAAAAGGATTTGCAAATCATCGTATTCTGTTTTTATTTATGTTTTACACAACGTCCCAACTTCATTCGAATTGGTGTTGTATGCATCAGTGTGTCTGAGCTGGGAAGGGTTACATCTGCATCCCTGTTTGTGTATGTGTGTGTGTGTGTGTGTTTGTGTTTGTACATTTTCAAATGTCATAACCAGAGAAAAAACAGGCAGTGCTGAAATCAACACATTGCTCCAGACTTTGTAATGTGTTTTGTTTTTTTGTTTTTTTTAAATGCAGGTTTCATTTTTTAATTTTAAAGAATTTAATGGCAACAACATTTCTTTTGGTTATTGAGGATAAAATATTTAGAGGATTTTAAGGAATTAAAGTTTAAAGCTGTAGATGTAATAGTTACATACACTGCCTTTCAAAAGTTAAGCATCGCTGTTCAAAAGGTTGGAATTACTGTTTGCGGTCACAGTTTTTGTTCATGATACATGTGTATAGTATAAAACTAGTTTATGTGAAAAAAGGAGGACTTTAGATCTTTAGATCCAGAGTGTTGTACATAGCTGTAGATGATTCTGTAATGACTGAAGAAGCTGTATAACATTAAAATGAAGTTAGAATGTTGAACATCCAGAATGCCTTGTATTTGAAATGTGTTGATCAAATCTCAATCTTAGTTTGAAATTTTGTGATCAGGTATCTTCAAAAAACACTGTAAATACCCATTTAAAATATATTATCTATCATTTGATAACTTCCTGATGTTCTCAAAAACATTGCAATATTGATTGAGTCATATTATTATTACAGAATAAAATAAAATAAAATGTCAATACATTTGATTAATAATACAAGTGATTCCAAGCCTTTGAAATGTAGGGCATCATACATATGTCCATGTCCATATAGGACATGGACATATGTATGATCCCATGTCTTGACATTCTGTGTGTCTGTGTGTGTGTGTCTGTGTGTGTGTGTGTGTGTGTGTGTAGACTGCAGTAATGATCAGAGAATAGGCCTCAGAGCTGTGAACACTGCAGCCCAGTGGGAGGGCTGGGCCTCTAAAGCCTGACTTAGCCGTTAAAGCGCCTGTTTCACACTGCTGACCTCTGAGCAATGTGCGTTGGGGGTCACTGGGTCAGAGCTGAATGCATGTTAGGAAAAAAACAGTGTGACTACAGATCAGCCCTGAGCTCTAGTCTCATATAATTCCTGTAATTTTACTGTATTCATCTCAGTCCCTCCCTACTCAGTCATCAGAACAATCTCAAATTACTGCCAGGTGAGGTGGTTTTACACACACACACAGGCATGCACGCACGCATACATACACACACACACATAGCTTCACATAGCAATGTAGAGTAATGTAGAGTTACAACTCTTCACACATCACCTCCAGAGAGGGAGAAACAGAAATAAAGACACAGGGGACTATATATAGAGAGAAACAGATAGACAGATGAAGAAACAAAGCACACAAGAAGAAATAGAGACTGGGAAACAAAGAGAGACAGAAAAATAGAGAGAGAAAGAATAAGACAGGAGAGAGATGGAGAGAGCGAGAGAGGAAAGGTCAGAATTATGAGGAAGGAGAAGAGAATTGATATTCCTTTCCTATCATTACACATTACGCATCAATATTCCAAAACACTTGTGGTTTTTGCTTTCCTTCTTTTCTTCTATGACTCCCACTGGAACTGTCACAGGTTTGACTTCAGAGTCACCACTGTTTGAGGCTGCAGCCTCACAGTGCCACAGAGGAATGTTTATTTATCTGACATCCTGTCTCTGATCCGGTCATATTATATAGCCAGCTGCATGAATTAAACATCGGACTCAAGCACCATTGTTAGTCAGCTATTCCTCTTTTGCTTTCATAGTATTTCATGTTGAGGCTTTTTGCTTTATAGCTGTACTCAAGTGACCATGTGCTAAGCTGGGTAGTTTGTGTAAACATAAGTGCTAGGAGATCTCTGGCCGTTGGCTAGCTCGGGGTGAGGAGATGATGGACACCTGTAGTGTGTGTGTGTGTGTGTGTGTGTGTGTGTGTGTGTGTGTGTGTGTGTGTGTGTGTGTGTACTACTAAATTAGAGGTAAACAAACCCCTCCACTCTCTGCACTGTGCAGTGAGATTTCTTTCCTTGTACACTGTTTGTGGTAGTCACTTTTTACTAAACAAAGTAGTTAACTTTGCTACATGTATTAGGCATTTCCCATATTACTTATTAGTATGTCATTAAATATAAAATTACCTAATAATTGTATGTTATGTTATGTTATTTACTCAGGTGATACTGGAATATCAGTCTTGTACAATGTACAAAGAAGATACAGTATGTATTAACTATCATAGTCTTCATTCTCCTGTTTTGACAAGAGAGTTCACAGACACTTATTTATATTTACACCATCTTGCCAAAGGTATTCAGTAATCATTGAATTCAGGTGTTCCAATCACTTCAATGGCCACAGGTGAATAAAACCAAGCCCCTAGGCATACAGACTGCTTCTACAAATTTTTTTGAAAGAATTGGTCGCTCTCAGGAGCTCAGTGAATTCCAGCTTGGTACCCTGATTGGATGCCACCTATGCAACAAGTCCAGTCATGAAATTTCCTCATTACTAAATATTCCACAGTTAACTGTCACTGGTGTTATAACAAAAAGGATGAGGTGCATAGTGCGCAGAGGTTGCTAACTTTCTGCAGAGTCAATCAATCTACAGACCTCCAAACTTCATGTGGCCTTCAGGTTAGCTCAAGAACTTGGCAAATTGGCTCTGCGTACAGAATGGGTTTCCAATCCATGGAATGGGTTTCCATGGACGTGCAGCATCCTTTTATCAGCAAGCACAATGCAAAGCGTCGAATGCTTTGGTGTAAAGTACCACCACTGGACTCTAGAGCAGTGGAGATGTGTTCTCTGGAGTGATGGATCAGGCTTCTCTGTCTGGCAATATGATGGATGAATCTGGGTTTGGTGTGTTAGAAATTCAGCTTTCAGGAATCAGAAGTCAGGAGACCTTCAGCGTAGACTTGATTTTATTGACACACAGGAAATGTGGGCACAGCTTAGTGGATCGCAGCCAGTGTATCACAGCCAGTCTGATTAGGGATATTTTAGGAGAACCTTATAAAAACTGGAAGTTGTGGGAGGAGGATAAAAGTGCGGAAAAGGAGTTTTAGGGGGGTAAGCGAGGGGGATGAGGGTGATAAGAAGAGGGGGTTAAGCAAGGGTATGCGAGGGGGATGAGGGTGATAAGAAGAGGGGGTTAAGCAGGGGGGTGATGATTACCCTATCAAAAGGACAGAGGTGCCGACTCCCTGCAAGGATGGCGAACATCAACACTCCTTGATGGTTGCCACCCTGAAGGGTTATTGTGTGACCTTATGGTCAGCAATCAAAGGGCCAAACCAACAATGCAGGGTGTTGACCACCTTAGATCAGCAGATAGGACGAACAATGGAGGGAGCTGACCATCCTCAGGTCAGAAGATAGAAGCTTAATTTCTCTCAGGTGGTTGCCAAGAGAACGGTACTTGTCTGAATCCACTGTGCCAAGTGTAAAGTTTGGTGGAGGGGGAATTATGGTGTAGGGTTGTTCTTCGGAAGTTGGACTCTGTCCCTTAGTTCCAGTGAAAGGAACTCTTAATGCTTCAGCAGACCAAGAGATTTTAGACAATTTCATGCTCCCAACTTTGTGGGAACAGTTTGGGGATGACCTCTGTCTTGCTAGATCTGTCCCTTTCAACTGCAAGTGCTATTATTGTGAAATGGAAGCATCTAGCAGCAACAACAGCTTAGCCATGCAAACTCACAGAGTGGGGCTGCAGAGTACTGAAGTATAATGTTCCAAACTGCTTCTGGAAGCAACATAAGCACAAGAATTATCATGGGAAGCTTCATAAAATGGGTGTCTGTAGCTGAGCAGCTGCACACAAGCCTAAAATCATTATGTACAATTCCAAGCGTCGGTTGGAGTGGTGTATAGAATACTCTCACTGGAGCAGTGGAAACGTGTTCTTTGGTGTGATGAATTACGCTTCACTATCTGGCAGTCTGATGGATGAATCTGGGTGTGGCAGATGCCAAGAGAACATTATCAAAATGCATAGTGCCAACAGCACATACTCTTTTTACTGACTCCCACAAACACAATATACATTATATATATATATATATATATATATATATATATATATATATATATATATATATATATATATATACTCACTCAGTCGTGGATTTATGTAACTGGGTTAGGTCAGTGAAGTAGTTCAGACTGCACATGGCCTTGTTGTTACAGGATTGCAATGAAATGCTGTGTGTCCATGGACTAACCAGACCTGTTTCATTCCAGCTCTGCCCATATGATACCCAAGACTGATACCCAAGGCTTTTTCAACACTAAAACCACATACTCCTTCCTAGAATGCACTATTCGATCTCAGGGCTATAAATAAGCCAGTTTAGGCCTGACGTCTCCTTGGAAGTGACCATTTATTAGAGCATCCGAGTTAATCTTTCTATCTGCAGTTTGACTCTTCATGCAAAAACAAGGAACAGTCATAACGTTTTAAAATGGTATGAACATTATTGGAGCTGTAAATGTTAAGCCACCTTTTACATATTACTAAAATATACTCAAACAACCATTTTTTAAGATAAAGTTATCACCTGTGTCACTGTAAACCTTGTATCCCAATAAAGGTAACTTAATAGGAGAGGCAAAAAATGCTTTTAACTGTAATATAAGTTAATAGACAGATTTTTTAAAAGTAACTTTGGACCATTTCTACTGGTCAGTTCTGGAAATTCTCACAAAGAATTGAACAGACATTGAAAGCTCGAAGATGTGCATTGCAGCAGCTGTCTGAAAAAGATAGAATAGAAGTTGGAGACATTTAACCAGTCAGATTTATGTCTCTATGTTGCCTTTTCCCCTCTTGCTGACAGGTAAAGCACAGACTGATGGTCTTTTTAAAATAGGGTTAGTGACAAGCCTTGTAGGATATTTAGAGAGAGAATGTAAATGTCAGCGTGCCAGTATGCACACTTTGGCTGAGGGACTTTGGCTGTCATGACGATGAGGTGCTATGGCAACCTTAGCCATGTGCTACTGTCCAGGACTGTGCCTCTTGCCCTGTCCTAATACAGAATGATACAAGAAAGAAAGGAGGAGAAAACCGAGAGAGAGAGAAAGAGAGAGAAAGTCAGGGCAAGAGTGGGCCACACTCAGCAGGTCCTATCACACATGATCAGGGGCCGTGTTGATTGAACGCAGTGTCAATGCTGGGGTCAGTAAAGTAAAGCCCTCTTTGAGTAAGGGAGCGTGAAATCCAGGCAAGTGCACCCTGATCCCCAAATCCCTCTATTGTCACAATAAACAGAAAAGTAGAGTTAGTGTGTGTGTGTGTGTGTGTGTGTGTGTGTGTGTGTGTGTGTGTGTGTGTGTGCATGCGTGCGTGCGTGCATGTGTGTGTGTGTGTGCGTGTACGCGCACCGCAGCGTGTGTTAAGGCACAGTGTTAAGCCTAACTTAAAAGGGATTGTATTAGATTTTGGAGCTTTTGTCCGAGCTGCCTTTTGAACTTATTGGACGCAGTACTTTGAGGTCAACACTGTTTTTTTCACATGATTTTGAGCTCAAAGACTCATTCAATTTAATGTAGAAAACAAGCTAATATGATGTGAATCTGTCATTATGGTTCATTTTACCATGTTTTTCTCTTTCTCTTTCTATCTGTTCATCCAGCTTACCCGGTTTTGCCTGACCATAAGACCCTTCCAGCCCCTCCTGAGTTCAATATGGTTCCTGCTTCTCATTAATGTTACCCAGCAACTGGGAAATCTGCAGGAGAACCTTGAAGTGTAATTTGGAATCCGAAGCATTCTGCTCTTTTAGTTTGACATTTAAAATGCTGAGGTTGGCTCTGTCCTTGACTCAACTTTAGCAGACTTTTATACCAAGCAGGAGAGATTGGTAGATCGTGTTGGGCCTTGTACACTAATGTGTGTATGCGGGCTGTTCTTGTGCTTGACTTACTCCTTGACATGTCTTTCACACAAAATCTGTATACTATGTGTACTAATGTGTATACTAGTGTGCTAACATATCAGACTCTTTATTTTTTGCAGTTAGTTTCAGTGGAAAGTGTAATGAAAATCTCTGCTTAAGTTAGAGTAGGCTACTGCCACTGTAGTGATGACTGAAGTGAAACTACTCAAGTAATTACGGTGCATTGCCTGGTTCCATTTTCCGGCAAGGTGACCAGGGTCCTCTCTGCGTGGAGTTTGCATGGTCTCCCTATGTCTGCATGGGATTCCTCCCATAGTCCAACAACATGCTGTTTGGCAAATTGGAGATACCAAATTGCCCCAGGTGTGTGTGTATATATCTGTATGTCTAACCTGTGATGGACTGGCACCTGTCCAAGGTGTTTCCTGCCTTCCACCCAATGAGTGCTGGGGCTTTTGTTAGAAATTGGCTCAAATAAAAGTTTAAACATTTCTACAATTTAATTTATCTAAAACAAAATACTAGAACATGTACTCAAGTAACTTTTTGAGTGCAAATAGCCTATATTTCCACATTATTTTAGTTTTTGCTGACAATGAGAATCCTACTGTACCCCCTGTATCTCCTGACCTCTGCAGTATCACAGGCCCCCTTGTTCTCACCAGGCCTCACATCTCTCACAGATCACACATAAAGAGAAACACTGGGAGGAAGCTACAGCAGTGGAGAAAGCTGCGATTCTGCACTCCACACTCTTATTCAGTGAGTAACGGTCACTTGTCAGTACTAGCCTCTGTCCCTGTATCACTGATGGGGGCAGAGAGAGGGTTTGAGGGCTTGGACATGGAGTTTGGCATAGTGGGGGTGGACGAGGGGGAGACTGAACGGTAACCCACAGGGCACAAGGGGAGCAGAGGACAATGGTGGTCCTGTTTGAGGCGAGTGTGGTCAGAGGGAGCTGGGGGGTTGGGCAGAGTGAGGCTGTGGGGGCAGGAAACTAAGGGAGCCTATGGGAATGCAGATCGGCCAGCTGAATCAAACTGGCAGCCTGCACTTTGATGTGAACGAAAGAGGGACTTTCATATGGCCCAACTTTCACCAAATCTACACCAGCCTCCTCTCCACCCACCCCTCAAATCACTTTGCACTGGCCTCCAACTGACATAATCCATCCACCCGTCTGTGCAGCTGACATTGGGTTTGGTGAGGTGAAGAGTGGGAGGCTAATGCTAACAATAGAGAGAAAAAAAAACTTAGAAGGTATTTTTGAACAGACATGGGTTTTTTATGTCTCAATTAAAGGACCCCCACTGAGCTGCAATTAATTTGTGTCTGTGTGTGTGTGTATGCATGTGTGTAATAGTTTTGTACATTTTTAGAACAAACTTGTCCTGAAAAAATGAAAAAGAAACCACTAATGTACAGTGTCAGAATGGTCCTGACTTTAAGTTCTTTCTATAAAAGCTATGTTTCATTTTTTTTAAATTAAAAGTGAAGAAAACTTATTTTTTAAAGTAAGGTTAAGATTAGGGTTGGGTTAGGATAGAGTTAGACTAAGTTTAATAGGTATATATGGGTAAATACTACGGATGCACATTTTGGCTCTTCTGACTGATAACCATCCGCTGTTGGACTGCAATGAATTGTAACCCGGCAAACCTAAAAAACACAGCCCGTTAAGATATCAGTTATAAAACAAATAGTTCCAGAACTGAAATCTGATTGGCTGAGCACTTTTCAAAACCATTATAAAATACTTGATATATGCACGTCGTACTGATAGGAAGGGCCGGGCATAAATCTCTATGTGAAGTAAAAGGTCTGAAATCGCAAAAGCCCCCGTCAGACCACATTATGTTGATTTTCCAGGTGAAAATAAGTTAACACATCCTCTACAGTGAACATACTTCTTTACATTTTAATGCACAATTACTGTTTATTTACGGAATTTAACATTTAATTAATTTTTAAGTATTTAAATAATAAAAATAATTTAATTTAACAATTAATATTTTATATTTTATGGATTCTACTGTTACTTTGTTAAGTTTAGCATATAAATAGAAATTATTCTCAAAAATTTGCAGAAAAAAAAAAAAATTATATATTGTTCCCTGAATGCATATTCACATGTCATTTTACCAGGGATGTTCAAACTTTTGCATACTGCTGTATGTATGAGACCATGTCTGACAAGGCATAAAAACAAACTGGTGTGTGTTAGAGGGAGGCAGTGATTAGGCCCCAGTCCAACTGCTTCTCTGTCTCTGTGTACAAATGGGAAAGCACTAAAGACACCATGCTTGAAATTCAACTTGCCCACAGCACACACACACCTAAAAACTCCACATGCTTTTCATCCTTTGTCTCTGTCTCTGTACCCTCCTTAGAGCAGACTTTCAAAGAGCGAGCGAGCGAGCGAGCATTGCATTGGTGAGGAGGAACAAGAGGTTTTAGAAAGTGCTGAGTGGAGGAATTAAAAGAAGAGATAAAAAGAAGTGAGAGTAGAAACTGGGGACTGAAAGTTTGTGTGTGTGGTTGGGGGGGGGGGGTTGGGGGTGAAGGACTAATTGCATTTCTTCCTGTCTTTCTGGAAATGGCCTCCATTCTGTCTTCTTTGAAGGGGGACATTCTCTTGAATAGCATTTCGGGCCTTTTCTTTCTTTGTGCCTTTTATTTTGTCCTCTCTTTCTTACCTGCTTTCCCTCTCAGTAGGGTGACCTGTGAGGTTTGGCCCGTTTTTTCATCTTTCTGAGTCTGATTACGTGGTCAGGCCTGGATTTGGACTTGGCAAACAGGAAGAGACACGGTTGTGTAGTTTTTTTTTTTGTTTGTTTTTTTTTCGCACAAAACAGCTGTGGAGTAAAAAAGCTGAAGAAATATGAGGCAAGCCTATGAAAAGCCTTGTAACAGTGTTTTTGTTATGGCATAAAGAGCGGACATGAATTAAACCACTTTTCATGGATCACTAAACGCGGTGGAAAAACAGTGGGGAAGCGAGTGGCCTGTTTGCTGTTATATAAGTTTGAAGTTTGAAGTTACAGGGCCAGACTCGAGTTGAAGGCTGAAGCAGTGTGGGAGTATGAAACGTTCCTGTGTCAGATGTTTCCTCTGGATTGTACACTGTACTGATGACTTCCAGACACTTTTTATGTCGGCATTGCGAAGGGCCAGAGGTGACTGGCCTACCTCTCCTCCTTTGCCTTTCTCTATCTGTCTCTCTCTCTTTTGCTCAGAACCAAGCAATGTTAGGATGCTGTTCGCCCAAATTTTATTTGCCAAATTAGATAGCGAGGGCTGTCCGTGATATTTTGAAGTGCTCTACTTGTAGGACAATGGTGCAGTGTGTGAGTTTTTAGAGGGAAGAGAGGTCAGCCAGCTATAACAGAGCAAAAAGAGAGGGGGACTACATTTACCAGCTTATTTCTCTTGGCTTTATAAGCAAAGAGCTGATGCTGGGATTACACTACATGAAAGCCCTCGTTTACGAAAGGAACACAAAATGCTTATAATAATGCTATTTAAAATAATATCAATAATGATCTCAGTTATACCATCATAAAGCTAACTCTCACTACAACTTCCCCTAGAGAATTACAGCAGAGGTGCAACCAATTCAAATGGTTTAAAGCTATTTTCATAGAACCAGTGTAATCGTTTCCAAAGAGTACTGCAGTATCTGCCGAATCAGTACAAAAGATCTTCTTGGATAAGCATGAGGCACATATATTACGATCTCTAGCTTGTCTATAATCTTTGGTTCACTTTTATTATGTTGGGGTCCTTCACAATCACACATCTATTTTATAAAAATTCTTATTTAATATGCACTATGTGAGATATTTTTGGTACAAATAAAAGCATGGCTGATTCATAAGAAAAAAAAATACTAAAATATGTTGTGTGTGCACTGCTGTGAGTCACCCTGTAAAGCCTGAAATAATAATAATAATAAGCCTGACTGAAGTCAGAGGTATCAAGTTGGATGAGTTTTTCGGACCATATCATACGTCTTTACGTATTAACACCACACAAACAGGCTCAAAAAGAAAGTCTTTTAAATCAAAATAATGCTGATGAAAATATGATAAAAATACTACACAATTCACTTCCTTGGAAGACATGTTTTGACTGATTTCTCTTTGAATGCTCTTTCAGCTCGCAATCATCAGTTTCGTTGTCTTGGGGAACCAAAAGCTGTTATTGTCTTTCCTTCCAAAGAACCCTTTATGTGCCTTTACCAATTTTTTTTTAATAACAGAATTTTTGATTTAATATTTTTATTTTAGAAAATATGAAGCAGTTTTGGTTAATCTAGTATACCTAAATCCTTCATACGGGCTATAAAACTGACCCAGAAAGATGTTTATTAGTTTAAGGACCTCAGTGTGTGTCTGCTGTGGGTAAATATACTGACTATGGACAAGTGGCTTAACAACACAGCCAGTGTCCAAAATCCCTACGAACATGAACTGAGTCATACGGGGAAGTTAGTATTTGGAGAGAAAACATGTCAAGTCATCTCAAAGGAGGAGGAAGGGAATAGAATGGACCAACCAGGAGTAAAAGAGGTTAAAAAAAGAATAAAGGAGGGAGAGTGAGAGCAAGAGCGAGAGAGAGAGAAAGAGAGTAAAGATAGAAAGAATGAGGAAAGGAGAGTGTGGAACTGAGAGAAAGAGAGAGAGAGAGAGAGAAGAGTGAAGGAGAGAAAGAAAAAGATAAAGAGTAAGGTTGAGGGAGATGAAGAAAGGGAATGAGAGCATGAGTGAGAGAGAAAAGAAAGACAGAGGGAAGGAGAGGGTTAAGTGCGTTTCCTGGAGCAGTCTAAATGAGAAGAGTCTTGTAATCCCAGTGCAGGAATGCAGTTAGTGCACACTGCTGAACACTCCCTAAACCCTGGCTCCAATCCAGTCTCTCAGCACTCCACACAAAGCCCTCTTTGTTCTGCCTGCTCTTGAAAAGCAATGCTCCGTCACTCCCTCTCCCCCCCCTTTTTTTTCTTTCTTTCTTTCCCTCTCTCTCTGTTGAGCTGCTTCTCTTTCCTTTCTTCCTGTTGCGCTCTTTAGCTGCACTAGCTACACTACAGTACACTTCATTTTTTTTAATACATATAGCGTTATGTGTCTCTCTTTCTCTCTCCGTCATGCCGTCTTTTGTCTCTCGTTCTCTCTCTCTCACACACAGTTTCTCTTTCCTGTCTTCTCGTTGTAGTTTGGCTACAACTTAAATTGTTCTCTTTTTCTATTTTCTTTCACTCCATCTATTCTTTTTTTGCCTCCACCTGACTTTTTTTCCCTCTCTCTGTAGTGCCGTCTCTCTCTTTCCTTTTGTCTTGCTGTTCTCACCTCATCTTTTTGTCATTGTGTACTATCTTTCTCTCTCTCCTGAAGTCTCTCCCTCCTAAACTCTCTCCTAATTTCTTTGTTTCTATTATTATTTATTTTAATTTTCCACCTTAAAACCATACCATTCTCCAAGACCTTGGACTTGTTTCTTTTTTGTTTTGTCCATCTGCTCCCCACACACACTTCTCACACTCTGGCTTTATTTATCTGCCATGGTGAGAGCTCGAGCCAAGAAATCAGTCTCAGCATATCCTCCAGATCCACCACTGAACCCAGAGCAAAAGAATTCTCAACTTCTCTTCCCCTCACCGATGGCTATTTTAGGTTAACCACACATTTAATAAGCTGGAATGGGAATGGGAGGAGGGCTATGTTCTTTCTTTTGCTCTGTTACTTTTTCAAGGTTTAGCAAGATTTAGCTCTGCTATTCTCCCAAGAATAAGTGTGCACAGGATGAACAGACACAAACATTACATGATCACACTCATTTGAATCTTTTAGTATATTCATTAATCATCCACTTTTCTGTCGTGCACTATATTCTTTGTATTTATCCATTAGTGTATGTTCCTGTTCTTGCTGGTATTGCAGTTATATCCATTGTGCCACCAACAGTAATCTTTTTCTGTAAAACTTGCTTTGGAAACCTCAGGCTTGCCTTATCCTGTCTATTTTGGAATGAACTGCTCTGTGGACTTGAGGCGAGAAATCCTGTTTATGATGTTTTATGTCTTATCGAGGCTATTGCAGGTTCTTGATGCTGGTAGTTCTTTCCCAATCTGAAACTGACACACGAAAAAGCTGTGTTCTCTGTAATGCCGCCAGCCTGCGGCATTCTTCCACAGGCCTCCCCTTGTGTGAAATGATTGTTTCACACCTAGAGTTCACCCGGCTGTACAGTCATATGGTTAGAAACCTGTGGAGACTTGTCAACAACCCAAGAGTCAGACACTCTGACGGGTGTGTATCACAATGGGCCTCTAGACGTATTCTTGGCTGTTTTCATGCCAACCTGGTACGTTCATTAGAGCTGCAAGTTCCCCATATTTATTTTGCAACTTTCAGACAGACTACACTGCTTCATTACTAGTAGCCTAAAGCTGTGACCTCACAACAGTTCATTTTGATAATGATTCTTTTGGAAACCAGATTCAAATTTCTCCTTGATTCAGTTTGATTCAGATACTTTGATACATCCCTGCTTATTATCACACCTTATTTTTGTAATGAGACACCAAAGTGGTGAAATGGAAACACCAGCCATTCATTCTGGAAGTTTCTAGTTTGAATATTAATGAGTTAGTAGAGAGACACATGATGCACATGGCTGGTCTATTTATAGCCAGATACAGTCAAATTCTCATAGACAGGGCAAAGATCAGGGTAAAACTTTAAACTCTGTGTAATCTTTGTGCTTGTGTTTGAATGAGCACAGGCACAAACACTTTTCTGTGACACTCTTGGCCTCTTGCAAAAAACATGACACACACACACCATGCTTAGAATCCAAATGTGCTCTCACTTCCCATGGTGCTCTGGGTTTCTCCTACACATGCATCCAATCACATTGTAGCGCCCCAAATTTGAAGCAGCTCTCCCAGTAATGCTTAAACTCAAATGTCAAATCACGTCAGAAATGTTCTTATAGACATTGTACAAAGAGACCCTATTATCAGATTGGGCAATACTTGTGGCAAAATGTGACACTGTCACAGGATGCCCCCTTTGCTTCAAGTCAGTTTGTGACATTTCTGCCTTGTTTGATCTACCCCAGTCAACTGCAAGTGCTATTATTGTGAAACAGCTCAGCCACGAAGCAGTAGGCCACGCAAACTTACAAAGCAGGGCTGCCGAATGCTGATGTGCAGTGCAAAAAAAAAAATCACCCATCCTCTGTTGCATTATTCACTTACATAGTTCCAAACTGCCTCTGGAAGCAACATCAGCACAAGAACTGTGTATCTGGAGCTTCATTAAATGCATGTCCATGGGCAAGCAGCTACGTACAAATCTAAGATCACTATGCATACCATCAGGCATTGGCTGGGGTGGTAAAAGGATGATGGCGCAGGACTTTGAGTGTAAATGTATTCTCTGGAGAGATGAATTACACTTCACTATTAGGCAGGTAGATAGATTGTGGATATACAAAGCAAGGCCCATAAAGACATGGCTTGATGGGTTTGTCCAGGAAGTCCAGTGGCCTGCACAAAATTCTGACCTCAACCCTGATGAACACCTTTGGAATCTTCTGCTTGACCTCACAAATGCTCTTTTGACTGAATGGGCACAAATTCTCAGAGACACATTCCAAAATTTAGTGGAAAGCCTTCCCAGAGGTGTGGAGGCCATATTAACGCCCACGGTTTTGGTTATAATCCAATAAGGTCTCATATAGATATGATGGTCAGTTGTTCACATACTTTTGGTCATATAGGGTGCAATATACTACATGGCTGAACATTGTAAAATGTTTGGCCTACTGGATAGGTGTTTGTGTTTGTATTTATTCATTTTTTATCCAATTTACTTACTTATACTTACTAATTTGCACCAGACTGTATTCTGTTTACTTTTTTGTTTTTAGTGTCTGGTAACTTTGTTGTATCTTACATTGCTGCTGTAATGACAAACTTTCTCTCTGAGATTAATAAATTATTCTATCTATCTACATTTGTACATTTTACCTGGGACTAGGTGTTGCGGTATATCAGTAGTTTTAGCACATACATTGCTGTGTCACATTACTTGAGGAAGGATGCGGGCTGATTAATGATCATTAGAGTGTCATGACCTGGTTTCCTTGGAGTTCATCCTCATTAGTCTCCTGTGTGACTTTTCTTATGGGCCATTTTGAAGGTTGGTGGATGCATGGACGGAAGGGGTGCTCTCTTATCTTAGAGCCAGAAGGGCTAATTCTGCACCTACAGTGTCAAAGGTGGGTTGGTCTTCTATTATTGTTTAATCTAAGTTAATAAAGATCACAAAGGCCTGGTCCAATTATGTGTACACTGTAACAAAGTTACGTTCTGAAATAGGCCGAGGCAGCCACCCTGATTTAATCCATCTTAAAGCGCTGAGGTGTACAGCCTCAGCCACCCCTCATAACACAAGTTATGCAAGACTTAGTGTGCATTATGCAGTTAGACCTGGGGTTTGGTGTCTGGTACAGGACGTCTGCTAAAGGACCGTAGTGAGTCCTTTGTGGCCTTTTCAGGTTACAGAACAAGATGCATTACGAGAGCACACCTAGCCTAAAACCTCTATTAACACTGGCCATTTCCACAAGAAAATGTGCATCAAGAACGGGGAAGGCACTGAAAAAAGAGAACAACATTCTAGATCCCAGTATGTGCACTAGGACTGACATGCTAACCCTGTTAAGCTAAGCATTGCAACGAAACAAGCTGTTGAAGGACTTGCTGTAGCACTAATGTGGTAGAGATACCACAGTTTTCCCATAGACCCTACAATGTAGTCAGCCAACACATATTTAATGCCCATAGTTAGCTAAAACTTGATGTACATATGTAATGATTTTTAAATGTATTTTGTTTAATGATAACCATCTAATGCTAATTTTCATTGCTTGTTGTTTACATTAGTCTCACAACTCCACTGCAAAACTTAAAAAAAACTTCAGATATTGAACAAACCTCTGACACTGCCCATGTCTTGGTTGATTGACGACTTCTAATTAAAATGATATTTGTCACTGAAATATTTCTGTGAGGGTTTAGTGCAAGGGTAGACTAATAGCACAAAGGGTTTTGTCTGGGTGCTCTCTCCTCTTTTCTTGCTCTGGGTGTTAGCTGATAGTTAAAACAGGTTTTGACTGACTCACCTTACAGAGGCTGACTCACCCCATATGAAGAAGAATAGGGAGTTCCTTTAACTTCTTTCTCTCTAATCAGTGCTCTCATTACATTCCCCACATTTTGTAACTCAGTATTTCACCTGCTTCCTGTGCTTTCAAAAAACTAACTTATTTTTCCATTATAATAGTTATATATGTAATTTTGCTTCGTAAATTGGTATGTATCTTTGTGAGATGGACAGTGTATTTATGAATATTTTCACTGTCAAAACAAAAGCCAAAATGAGTAAATCATAAAAGGTAACTATAGGAGAAAGTTTTTACTTTAATGTATGCTAGTTTTACATTTATGGCATCTGACAGATGCTCTTAACCAGAGCAACTTACAACTCAGTCATATTACACAGGTGAAGGTAGTGTTAGGAGTCTTGCCCAAGGACTCTTATTGGTATAGTGTAGGTTGTTTACCCAGGCAGGGATTGAACCCCAGTCTACAGTGTAGAAGGCAGAGGTGTTACCCACTACACTATACCAACCACTAGTGTAACACCATTTAATGCAAAGACAATTCACAGTCACTAGGTAGCTTTTTATCTTTTAAAAGTATTATTATTAGTATGTAAAGTGCTCTATAAATAGAGTTGTGTGATTATTTTTTTACTGAAATATTCTCTATGTAAGTTTTGCTTTATATATTGTAATGTATCTTTGTGTGAGATGGAAGGTAAAAGGTTATTTCAGAAAACGTTGTTTTATTGGAGAAAGGAAAGCTTCCACTTCACTGCATGCTATGCAGTGACATTTAATGGAAAGTCAATCTGGAACATTTGTATTGGTCCATGATTTATGTAATGTTTATTCTATGTGAAAGACAGCTGGAGTTTTCAAATAGCATAAAGTATAAAATGAAGAAATTGAAACTTTCAAATAACGGTGACAATGTGTGCTTGTGCATGAGCGGTGGGGGGATGTACTGAGGGGCTGGGGATGAGGGACTCCTCTTTTGAGCAGCGCGAGAGCAGGCCTACAATGGGATGCATTGTTCCAGACCTATAATCAGAGCGGACATGGAACTTGGCCGGCAGAGTCGTCCCTGCAGCCCTGGACACAGCTGCCGCAACTCCAGTTTATATTCCCTCCGTTCTGCTTTCATCAGCAGCCCTCCCTCCACCTCTCTCTCTGGCTTTCCCATTCGGTGCCTGTTTTTCCCTCCTCAAACTGACTTCTCTGTGGTGCAGGTCAAGAGATGAACTGCGTAAGACAACACTTAACCAACTTTTCTGCATTTATGTGTTTTTCATGGTTTCCTCTTTGCCTAAATCGGCATGGTCAGAGCAAGATGTTAAGTGCATTATAAGAGAGGTCAGCAGATATGTCTCCACTCTCTTAAGTTTTATACTGAGCGTGGGAACACTTTCCAACCAGCCGTCTCCCCTCACCTCTGTATCCTAATGGCTGGAACAAGGTCTAGCCCAGTGGAAAAAATGGCCAGTAAGAGATTAGACCTCCACATCAGTGCCTAGACAAGTAAGAGGTTTATTAGTCGGCCTAGCTTCCGAACTCGCAACCATGTATCAGTTTTTATTATGAGTAATGGCAGGTCTGCAGGTCATCAGCACATAAGAAGAAAAAGCAGTAATTTGGACAAAAATCAAAGTCAAACAATTTCCCCTGAGCCCAAATGTAATCGGTACACCAAGATATATTTGGCTTAGGGTTAGACTCTGAAGTTGAGACTACACGTTTGGCGAGTGGTATTCAGTTAATTTCTGGCTAATTCCAGGTTGTTCAGGTGTTCTCCTGTCAGAGCTGCCAACTGAAAAGCTTGCTCAGTGGTAATGACAGTTTGGGAATTTAGTAAAGTCTCATCTTCAGAGTCTGACCAAATTGTTATAACTAACGCACATTATACAACAGTTGTGGCTATAACTTTACTTGCTTGTTAGCTAGATTAGCCTCATGGTTCAGAACTAAAGAAATAATGTTCAGAAACCAAACATGCTCTTGGCTGGTGGGCTTAAACCATTGCTTTACCTCTGTAGCTGCACACCTCTTGAACCAGTAAGTTAGTCACAACCGTATATTCAGTAATGTAATCTGTTCATGTCTTCCTCGACATGTTCCAAGTCAGAACATTGTGAAGTGGCCTGTCAGCAATGTGTTAAAGAATACTTCTCGCCTCTCAGCTTTTCCAATCAGTTGGAGCATTTGCGGTGTGTATGTTGGCTGTGTGTATAGCCGGCTGTGGTTCAGGGCTGTGGAAAGGGGTTCTGCATAGTGCTACATAGTGGAGGCAGAGAGGGTTTAATGAGCAAAATTATGTAAGACCACAGCCAGCCACGGTCTTGCTGTAGCCTTTTAGCATTGCCATAAGTGAATATAATGGGAGCACAGGTCAGGTGTCCAAACTTACGTTGCCTTCCATATGTTGTGCATTTTCCCTATTCGCCCCTTCTCCCCACCTTTCCCCTGTAATTGTCAGGTAATGTTTCAGCCCCTGCCCCTCCTCTCCTGCTATTATTCTTGCTCTGGATTAATGAGATGGCCAATAGTGGCCACAGGCTTGGCAGCAGTCCAGAGAGGGGCCTACCTCTGATACATTATACACCAGCAGCTTTCACCAAGGTGTGCATTTCAAGACAGTCCTCCTCTGTTTTTTTATGCCATGTTTTTTTTTCTTCCAGCTAAATCAAAGCTGGAGCACACTGGAGAGGTTTTTCCCTCCAAACTGATCTCCATAACCCTTCCCAGCTTGTATCAGATATTGCCCCAGCTGCCTGGCGCCCAGGGGGAGGCCCAGCTCACTGTCCAGGAAGCTGCTACACTTTCAGCAGTGTAAATCAGGGGGAACTCATCCACTTTCGGGTGCATACACACTGCAGGTCTATGGCTTTAGATCATGTGCCGCTTAATAGACCTTTACCCCCACAGCAACTGGGTAAGAAGTATAACACAATGGAATGTGACCCAAGCCTCCACCTACGCAAGTCAAATGAAAGCAACTACTAACATTTGTATTTGTTGAAAAGTAGCATGCTGTTTTCTTATGTCATGGGGGAATGTGAATATTTCTGAGAGACTAGGTCATCTATTTTCAGCCAGTGCTTCTTAGTGTGAGCTATCTATCTATCTATCTATCTATCTATCTATCTATCTATCTATCTATCTATCTATCTATCTATCTATCTATCTATCTATCTATCAACAATAAATAATAGGAATATATTAATATCATAACAATTTCCTGCCATTTTTTTGTTTCATTGTTGCACTAAAATTCTTAGACTGATCTACATTATAAAGATTTTACCAAAATTCTACAGTGCTGTACTATACTACACTGCTCAAAAAAATAAAGAGAACAGTTAAACAACACAATATAACTCCAAGTAAATTAAACTTCTGTGAAATCAAACTGTCCACTTAGGAAGCAACACTGATTGATAATCAATTTCACAGCTGTTGTGCAAATGGAATAGACAACAGGTGGAAATTATTGGCAATTAGCAAGACACACTCAATAAAGGAGTGGTTCTGCAGGTGGGGACCACAGACCACTTCTCAGTACCTTTCTGCTTTCTGGCTGATGTTTTGGTCACTTTTGAATGTTGGTGGTGCTTTCACACTCGTGGTAGCATGAGACGGACTCTACAACCCACACAAGTGTCTGAGGTAGTGCAGCTCATCCAGGATGACACATCAATGCGAGCTGTGGCAAGAAGGTTTTGCCGTGGAGAGCGATCTGCTGCCTGCAACATCCTTGAGCATGACCAGTTTGCCAGTGGATCAGTAATGGTGTGGGGTGGCATTTCTTTGGAGGGCTGCACAGCCCTCCATATGCGCGCCAGAGGTAGCCTGACTGCCATTAGGTACGGAGATGAAATCCTCAGACCCCTTGTGAGACCATATGCTGGTGTGGTTGGCCCTGGGTTCCTCCTAATGCAGGACAATGCTAGACCTCATGTGGCTGGAGTGTGTCAGCAGTTCCTGCAAGATAAGGGCATTGAAGCTATGGACCAGCCCGCCCGTTCCCCAGACCTGAATCCGTGGAGGCCACACACAATACTGAGCCTCATTTTGACTTGTTTTAAGGACATTACATCAAAGTTGGATCAGCCTGTAGTGTGTTTTTCCACTTTAATTTTGTGTGTGACTCCAAATCCAGGCCTCCATTGGTTAATAAATTTGATTTCCATTGATGATTTTTGTGTGATTTTGTTGTCAGCACATTCAATTTTGTACAGAACAAAGTATTCAATGAGAATATTTCATTCATTCAGATCTAGGATGTGTTATTTGAGTGTTCCCTTTTTTTTTTGAGCAGTGTATAATCAGTACTGTAATGATTGACTACAATGTAATGAATGACTACAATGATTCCAGGACAGTACAGTACTTCTTTCCTTTTGGTCTGTTTGACCATTAAACCAAAACAAAGCTAAAATATAAATGGCAACTATATAATAAGTGATGTCTGACAACAGTTTTGCAACTCAGCTGTGTACTTTTTGGCAACCATCCTACAACTCCCAAAACATTTTGTGTAATGTCAAAAAGTCAGAAGGACATCATGACAAATAAATAAATAATGTTTTCCTGTGTATTTCATAAACCACAGGTCACTTCACAAAGGCAGTGGATACAGATAGAGTAACACTTCAGATTGATACTAGGCAGAATGTAATACATGACATATGCAATACATAAACAAATTTCAGCTAAAGTAAGCCTTTAGATGAGGCTGATAAGAAATAACTGGGTGTTTCCAGGTTTCATTGAGCTTTTTGCCTGAGTCAGAGAATGAGCCACAGTTACATAAAGCATCTTTTACTGATAATCCTGACACATTGTCTACTGCTGTTCATTTGCAGAGCTTTGTGAGTGAGAGCCAATAGACGATAGGCAAAGTGTTTCCTGAGAATGTGACTCACACTTTGTGTTGTTGGTCTGGCCTTGGTTTGAAGAGAGATAGAGAGTGAGTGGGGAGAGGTAAGGGTAAAGAAATTTTTTTATTAATAAAATCCATCTCTGGGGCCTTGCTGTGTTCTCTTGCACTGTCCACTGTGGGCTGTGAACTGCAGTAATAATAATTTTACCATGGCGTCTGTTTGTCAGCTGGCGGCGGCTGACTAGACGATCCAGTCCACTCTGCAGAGGCACAGGAAGTGAGGTCGGCCAGCAGAACTTTTTTGAGCCTTTGCCCAAGTAAACAAACACCCAGTCAACCCCTATACACCCACCCCCTCCCCACCCATCCCAACAGGCTTATCCACTACAGATATGCGTTTTACTGGCAATGCGACAAAAAGGGGAGCGCACCATAACTCATTATAACTCTATTCCAGTCAAAGCTGTAATGGATTATGGAAAGTTTTGGCTCGTGGAAAGATGTCGGCACACCTGGACCGGATTACCAGCTTTACTGTAAATAATAAGACATTGAGATTGGTCACATCCATTACAATGTGTGTAGCACATTTGGGGTTGTGCAGAGTATTGCTTTACTGCTTGGTGATGACATTTTAAGCTTGATGTCGAATAGATGCTGATCACGTGATTATGACACTAACAACATTAACATATCTACAGTGCCTCAAATATCAGATATTGAAGGTTGTTATCTGCGGTGTTCCAAAGTCTACTATAAAAAGACATTTACCTTTGGAGAGGGGGCAGAATGCCCTATAAACCTATAGAGTTTGAAGTCGGTTACTCCTATTGCAGGGAGTTGTAGCACTCTAAATTACTCTGGCTCTCCGGCCCTCTAGTGAGCATGAGCATCTCTACAAGACCGCCTAGATACAAATTTGCGAGATTCCAGGGTCCATATTTCTGGTTCCCTGAAGGCTAGCAAAGGCTTGTTGGAAAGGGAACATGACCTGTGAAGTTTGGCTTTATCACAGATTTTTAAAGTTGGATTTTTAAGGTTGCTTAACACAAAACATTCCCTTCTCCTGTGGTATTAGTTATCATTGATTAGTCAACCTTCATCACAGTCTTGCAACGATCTATGGCACACACACTCAAAAAAAAGTTGTATAAACGTAATTCAATTTACTTTTAAATAAAGTAAAATTATGATTTTATTACGCTTTACTTTTCATCATTTGTAATTGCTGCTAATGTCAACATGCATTATTCAGTTTTTTATGTCTTTTTTTAGAACGGATAAAGTACTTTGTTAACATCAGTTACCACACTTAATTTATTTAATTTTCAATTGAACTAAAGTAACTTAAGTTTCTTAGGAGGTATTTCTCCGGTCAAGATGTTCTCTGAGCTTACCTGAGCACTAATGTAAAAGAAAAAAACTCATTAAACAGTATGGCTAAAAAGTTTGTATGTTAAATTCAGTTTTTTGGTCACATGGCACTACTGATTTTTACAACCACCACAGAATAGAAAGTACAGTATTGTGCAAAACTCAGAGAACTCCCTTCATTTCTGTAATTTCCAGGAAAAACATAAGTAAAACTAGGTATGTGCAAGTTGTTCATTTTCAGGAAATAATTCAAGATTAGATAAAAGATAATCCCCTTGCATAAGGAAGGGGAGAGTCAAAGGAAAATAAGTGAAAAACAACAGGAGTTTCCAAAAATTGATAGAAAGATAGAGGATGGAAGATAGAGAGAAAACAGATCTCCTAACAACCACGCAAACAAACATGTTGCTGTCCTTCCTTCCATTGTGAGACAAAATCTCAGTGTTTTAGGTCTGAAATGATGTGTAGCTTCCAAGAAGCTGTGACTGAGAAGAGAAAATAGAAAAGAATCCAACAAAGAAGCTGCCGTTTTTGTCAGAACAAGATCTCAGCAGAAAATGCAACCTTCCAACTTCTAAAACTGAATGCTGGCACTGTTTGAAAAACTACAAGCAAATGAAAAACAGTGCAAGCTGTAGTAAAAAGCAAATGGTGGACACATTAAATAGATATATTATATACAAGAATATATTTAGGTGTTGAGGCTTGTGATTTAGTATGAATTATTCACTATAACAAGTTATGTAGATATAAGCAAGAGGAACTAAAGTGTGGACCTACGTAGCTACAGGGTTTAAAGGGTTAAGATTTGGAAGACCTATTTCCAGCACTCATGTCTTAGAGCAGCAAGGCGAGTCTTTCTGGGAAAAAGGTGGACTCATTTGCGCACACACATACAGGTGGTGGATCAGTTAGGCTGTGATTTATTGAGCTCTCCTCTGAGTTTCATTGTGCAGCTCTTCCTCCCTGCTCTTCATGCTGCCATGTCTTGCATACAGCAGTGCTGCTGGACCTCCTGTGTATGAGAACAGGCCACTTTGTCCTCAGACTACATTGTTTAGCTTAGAGAGTGAAGACGTTATTATTTTCTAACCATGATTGTGTTATATTTTCAGGAAAATATATTTGAACTGGGTTCATTTACCAGAGTAAATCAGTAAAAAATTGTAATGCTAATACTACCTTCACAACTATTACAAGTGTTTGGATTCAAATAAGATCCAGAGTACAGACTGCACTTCTAAATGGTGCTTATCTCAGACAGTTCTTGAACAGTTCTAGGAAAAATATTAATTGGTATATCTGGTAAAACAAAGGTTTTTGCACACTTGCACATCTCAGATACAGCTCTTTTAGGGAACCCATAGCTCTTTGCTTCAAATATCCCTTTTCACACCTTTATGTCCAAGGTTGCAGGTTTTGTTTGCAAACTAGAGGACACATAAGACCTGAGGGATATTTAAAAATGCAGAAATTCTCAGTAAGCTGGATAAGCCAGAAGTGAGGACTGTCCAAATGTAATGTCTTTTACCTGTTTTCCTATTGGACAATCCTCACTGTGGGCTTGAGTTATCTGGCTAAGTGTAAAATCCTACATTTGTGAAATAATCACCTATTGCTTCTGGTTCAGATAAGCCATAGAGTTAGGAGCATTGCCTATGTTCTGCATTTTACAAGCTCACTCTTGAGACTCCTTGAGGTAGCAATTGATTTCAACTTGTGTGTGTATGTGTGTGTTTGTATACTGTTCTCTGCTTTCTGGGTCAAAAGGTCAGGGGTGTGTGTTTGTGTTATTGTTTGAAGAGTGCTAAAAGGTTACTTGAACTTACACCCTTTGACCTCTCTTGAGCAGCTGGTTATTCTAAAACTGCCAGTCCAGCATTATTACCTGCGGACAGTACAGTGCTTCAGCAAAGTAATAGTTAACAATCCTTTTACACAGTGGGGTCAAAATATATTGAAAGTGCACTTCTGATGCTGTGACCTTTATCTGGGCACCCACATCCTCTCACTGATATTTCTAAACCAGGATACAAGTGTGAAGAACTCAGAGCATGCAAGACACATTTCACATTTTAGAGTGTATGTGAACGTATGCCTTCTACTGCCACTGTATGTTTTTGTACAAAGTCAGGACCAGCAAAGTAGGTGGGTTAGACTTAGACGTACGTCATAGACTAGACAGACTTCATTGTCATTCAAATTTACACCGTACAGTGTGGATTAGAACGAAATTACGTTGCATTGGCTCAGAGTAGATCAGGGAGAAAAGAAAGAAAAATAATAAATAATACAATGCAAAGTGTAGTGCGTATGTAAATATATGTATAGCAACAGATAAATACATTTTAAATAAGTATATATACATAAGAGCGTGTATTGCATTGGAGCTCCCAGATAAGGAGTAATCAAAAAAAATATTGGAGCAGCATTTTATTTAGAGTTCAGCAATCTTATGGCATGTGGGAAGAAGCTGTTTTTGAACCTGGCTGTTCTGCGTTGAAGACTTCAGAACCTCCTTCCAGAGGCCAGCAGCGAGAACAGTCCATGGTGGGGGTGGGAGGGGTCTCTGTTTATGTTCTGAGCTCTTGTCAGACAGCGACTTGTTGCAATGTCCTGTATGGAAGGAAGTGAAGTCTCAATAATTCTCTCTGCTGTCCTTACCACCATCTGCAGGGACTTCCAGTCAGAGGCGCTGCAGGCTCCTGCCCAGACAGAGATGCACCTGGTCAGTATGCTCTCTACAGTGCCTCTGTAGAAGGTGGTGGTGAGAATCGGAGGGGGGGGGGTGCTCTTTTCATCTGTCTCAGGACTTGCGTTAGTTTCAGTTTCAGTCAAAATGACCATTAAGTAAAGATTTATTTTATTTTTCAGCAACAGGATGGCTTATACATACATATATGATGTACATATACAGATATGAGTTTTTTTACTAAATAGATATAAATATACTCTGATTCAGTTTCATGTCCAAAAGCAAAAACATATTTCCCCCCTTATTTTCAATCAGAAGTCATAAAAATTTTTCTCTCATGCTCTTTTGTTTTTCATGCTGTGACTTTCATTTATTTATTTTTCCCCGTTCAGTACACTGTATAATAAAACTGCCCATAGCCTTTTGCTGAAAAAGGTTAAGAAAGGTTAAGGCAAATTTGCTGACTTACACAGAATGTGATTAGCTCATGCACAGTATTAAAGTAAATATATAAATGAAAAAAAAACCTTATTTTTAGTGTTTTACGGTGTAGGGTTTTTAATGTGTAGGGGTTCCCATCTATGAAAACAAGTGTGTGTGTGTGTGTGTGTGTGTGTGTGCGTACTTATGTCATGTCTGAGCAGGTTAGCAAGCCCTGAGGGTAAGAGGATGGATGACAGGAGCAGGCCTGACTGGTTTCAGGCCTTTATCTTGATGGAACATAGCCTCAGAGAATATGTGGGGAGATTTACAAACACGTTCTCTCTGTGAAGTCCCGTCCACACAGCTACCCCACTCAGAGCTTCGACTTTTTACTCCTTATTGTCAGCTGAACATATTATGATTTGTGTAAGTATGTGTGCGTGTGTGCATGTGCACACCAGCACCATCCATCTGTGCTTTTTCAGACATGTTATCACTTGTCAGGATGTTGTCAGCTGATAATGTTTTGAAACAGGAGAGAATCCTTTAAGTAAGTTCCTCAAGCAATGGGGCCATGAAAGTCTCCCTTACATCCTGATGTTCTTTACGTCTATTGGGGTTTACTTGCTCAAATGAATGACTTATTCTCAGACACTCACCGCTATTCACTAGTATCCTCAGCAGACAGGTGAGTCATTTGGAACCAGTCAGAAGATAATCTTACTATTTGTTTTCCAGTCCTTTTCTGTCTGCGATTACACTTGTTATCTGAGGTTACTTTGAGAAAAGTAGGTTATCGAAGCATGGAAGCGTTTCTTAGCACACACTCAAGGTCCACCTTGATTCACTACAGATAAGGACGGTGCTACGTGTGGGGGAACTTGTGTGTGCATGTGCGAGGAAAAAGGGGGAGGGTAGAGGCAATAAGCTCTGTTTACCTTTGGCATTTACTTATGGTTTATCCTGAAGATAAGCAGCTCATTGGCGAGTGTGTGACATGTTGAGGCCTGAAAGAGTGGAGACTGCAGTGCCGCTTGACTGCCTGCAGGAAACAGATGCAGGCCTGAAACCAATGAGGGAGAAACAAGCAATAGAATGAGTTCCAAAATTAAAGTTTGGGGAAAAAAATCCAGAATCTACTTTATATGGTTGCCCTGCATTTGTTAAGAAGCTTAGATGTTTTTTCTTCTTGGTTTGTAATGGCTAATTTATACAGGTATCTCTGGAATGTGCTGATAGAGGTGTTTGCCATATTACATTACAGCTTTGGCCAAACACAAAAGCTAAAGTACTACCACACGTATATATATTTAATGAACAGACAAGGTTATCAGCCAGCCAGTGTCTAGTGTAAGTATGCTGGGACAACATAAGATGAGTAAACTGTCTTTGTCACACACTGAGGTATCAACGTCTGTGGAAGAGGTCTGTTTCAATGCTTTGTACACAAATGCTTACAGGCTTCCAAGAGGTAACTGGTTCTCTTCACATCCCCCATGTAGTGCTGAAAGATTCATCATTTTTATATTGGAATTACAGTTTTAAAGAGCATAAGAGTTGCAATTTCAACTGTATTCTACCAGATGTGAGTGGGGATTTTTTTTTTACCTAAAAACAAACTGGTGACCTGCAAGTCTGTGAGTAACTGAACACCCACATGATGCATACATTAAAACACAACCAAAACTGTCTGTCTTCTGTCTCAGTTTAACATTTGAGACTGATGGAAGAAAAAGTGGGTCTGCTGGTCTTCCTAGCCAAAAACAGGCCATGACATTAAATTGTAGAAAGTAATCACAGTTTACAGCTGTCACAATATTGCAACTAGATATTTTCCCCAAATAGTTCAGTAATACTTCCATGACCAAGAGCAGCTTTGTCCAACTGGCCTCTTAATAAAAAAAGATCCAAACAAAGCTCTTTGGAACAACTTTTGGTTGCCTTAAAGAACATTTTTTTGTAAATGTAAATGAACCTCCACATTATGTCAAGATTCTATACCAATTAAAGCTATTTCTTAGGGCGATAAGTCTATCAAGCCAAGAACCATTTAAGAATCTTTTTTAAAGAGTGTGGACATTTGCTTTTACTAAGTGGCTTTCTAACCAACCGCACATGATGGAGTTAAGTTTGTGTGACTTATGAGGGAATAGAATCAAGAGCATGTGACGTTGTGACAACGGGGTTTCATGTGGTTCTGCACAGGTTATGAGGGAGGTGTGAGGCAGGAAGTACTTGAAAGTGAGAGGTGGGTTAAAGCTTTTGCAAATCTATATATGTGTGCGTGTCAGTCTGCCATTTTGACGGACCTGAAATGTCAAAGCCAACGTAGAGTCGCAGAAGCAGACAGGTTGAGAAGTTTAACCTCTACGTATGCCACAGGGGCTTTTCGTTTTTACTATTTGCGTTTTTAGTGCTATTTGCATTTTCATTGGTGTCTGGAGCATCATACGCATAAATGCAAACACATATTGTACATACAGACTACTCCATTTTCTAAGCCGCTTCTCCGTCAGTGTCGCGGAGGGGTGCTGGAGCCTATCCCAGCAGTCTTCGGGCGGAAGGCAGGATACACCCTGGCAGGTCGCCAGTCCATCGCAGGGCAGACAGACAGACACAGACAGTCACTCACACACTCACACCAAGGGGCAATTGGCCTGACTGCATGTCTATGGACTGTGGGAGGAAACCGACGCAGCCAAAGGGAGAACATGCAAACTCCACACAGAGAGGACCCCGGTCACCTGGCGACAGCGCTACCTGTGAGGCGACAGCGCTACCCACCACGCCACCATATATATATTAAAATTAAATTATAATATGCTCAAAATATGTTCAAAAAACATCAAGATACATTTGATGTAATGTAGTTAAATTATTTCTAAAGAAAACCATTCATTATTGTTGGATTATGTGCAATACTTAATTCATGCAAACACTCAACACAGCACAATAAACTCGTTAGAAACTTATTTGCATACTGCGGATTGATCATGCGGCCCTCATACAGATTTACACATGCAGGAGATAATAATTGCCTTTTGTTCTGAACAGACACTGTTTGGAGCATTTAGTCCTGTTTATGGCCTTCTACCTGCTTACTTTTCAAAGCGTTTTACTGCAGTGTTGCCAGCAGTGAGTTGCTGACCTCATACTGGCCATGAGCTCTCAGAGATGCCTGTACTGTACTTTAGCCCAGTGCAGTACACAAGCTGCACATTTGAGCTGTGATAGAATGAAACCACTCTATTGGCTCTGACTCTACTGAAACTTCTCTCTGATCTTATCAACAGCTAGGCTGAAGCCAGAGCAGCACTGCAGATGCTGCTCAGGGTTCTCGGAGAAAACACAGGCAACCATTTCCCAAACCACACGTTTTTGAAACCACACATACTTCAAGTTCTCCTTAACCCTCAGCTTTCCCCCCTATGATTCTCTTTTTCGTAGGTCGAAGGTTGTTTTACAGCAGTAAAAGAAAAAGAGCATGTGACGAGATGACTGCCAGGAGGCTAAGGTGAATCTGAGTGACTATGAGAATCATTACATGGCTACACAACCAAAGTGTGAAATGAACTAAATCTCCAATCTGAGAGACATTTTATTGATGACAGTGAAAAGTTTTATTAATGACTAGTCTGGCTACCAGACTTGTTCTATCAGCGTAGATTCTCAGAGCCAAATTATACACAGGCTTAGACAGTATATTTCACTAAATGGTAGTTTATCACTAGACATGCTATAGCTGTTGTAATGGCCTAGTGCTTCAGATCTTAACTAAGATATATGCAGATAAAGGTATCAGCATATTCTCTTCTCTGTCAACAGGTTTTCCTATGTTGTAATCTTAAACTGTCTGGGAGGATGTGAGCCAACAGATAGTTTTGTTTACAAGTTAGCTATTATTTGTTAACTGTTTGGTAGGATTTTTGTGGATAGAATGCATACAACAGGGCTATTTTAGCCATTAGAACAAGTTCTGATAGTTTCACATGTTTGAAGTTCCATCAGAACAGTGCTCCTAAAAATCTACTCCTCAAGGGCCACATCACATTTTCACATTATTACAGCACTTCAATTCAATTGCCAGATTCATCAGGGAGTTAGTCATGTGTTAGTGCAGGGAAAAGGCCAAATTGTATGATAGATATAGAATGATACCTCTTTTCTGAAATACCGATATTGAAACCTTGAATGTCAGATGAAACTGATTCAACATTTATTTACAAACTGCTAAAGTTTAAATAAATGATTTTTAACTGAAGCACTTCCCTTAAAATGAACATCAAAGTGGTCTATCATGCTCAAAACACAAACCAAGCTAACAGCATCACAGAACACTGTGAATATGAATAAATTAGGTCTTTATTAAACTTTCTTGCTGATATTAGTTCGATACTGATACCTATTGATACTGAAATGCCATCTCTATATTATGAACAATATTCAAGCCTTTCTCTGACATTCTACTAGTATTGTACATGTACACAGATCTACGCATCCACACACAAGCAGGGAAAGAGCAGAATTTGGAAATTTACTGTTTACTTTCTTGCTTCTCAAACAGAGACGTAGAGTAAACTCTGATAGAAGCATTACAAAGTCTACCAACTGTAGGAACATTGCTCAATCTAGCTACATAGTGCAGAGAACAGATTGTCAGCTTTGCCTGGAGTTATTACCGTACATAATTAGCATACAATAGCGTTCTCAGCATCTGTCTAATTTCCATTGTGCAGGTGATGGAAAGCAACCTACACCATGTTCTGGAGAGTTTGCATTGTAGGTTTGCCTATATAAAGAACTCGCACACACATACACACACACACACCTCCACCCTTCACCTTCAGAGTAAAGCCACATCCTGCAGCACTTTTGTAATGTGCACATATCAGTGTAGCTCATACATACACTTAGCATGCACCTCATAAACAGGAAACAGCTCTTTGTTTCATATCACGCATGAGGCATGTGCTCAAAGAGCACACAGTCCGGAAGATATGGTGGTTGATAGCTAACTCTTCCACTGCCACTCACCTGAGAGATAAAGACACACTGTGCCACATTTAACGCTGTTGGTATTTGGCATGCCTGTTTTTTTTTTTTGTTTTGACGTTTTGCGCATATGGCCTTCTATAACTCATTTTAAAACTAGCAGGCCTATGTCAAACATAAAATAATTATCATTACATTTACATCTATATATTACATTTTTGTGTAGTTGGGCCTAAAAGCAGAGGAAAATACATTTGGTTTATATGCTTCTCCAGCCTTTTAGATTTAGATCTCAGGATCACCAGAAATAAAAAATCTGCAGTGAAATATTGTATGGGTGTATAAAAGAGAATATTCAGTTAACTTTGATGGGGTTACATAATAGCAAATCACAACAGGCTAGCTCTTTATACAGCTTGAGAGAGAAGGCTAAGCAATCACAATCATATGGTGGCCCTCAGAATTTCAGCATCACCTCAATTCTAATTTTTCTGACAGCTTGATTCTCAGTACATGGCTCTTCTGGGAGTAGTCTGGAATTCTGATGAATTAGTCAGCTGTTTAGGAGAATCCATGGACATTTACCACCATTTCCTCTGTGTAATCAGCTATACTCAGTTGAAGTTTGATCTTGGTCCGGTCAATACCCCACCAATCCTCTCCAGACTACCAATGATCATGCTTCTCTTAGTAACTCCCTCATTTCTAAACACAGACAGAAATTGGTGTTCCATAATATGCTGTACCCAGACCTTTTTAGCATTTATGTTGCCCAATCATCTTCACAATGATTAGGAAAGGCATAATGATCAGAAATCAGAATGGAGCCAGCTATGACAGCGCTTGCCAGAAACACTTTCCTCTGCACAATCACTGCATTATTACTGCAATTTATGTAATCGTTTTAATAGTATTTGCTAGTGAGGCACACATTCACTCGTACTCATCCAATGTGATGTCCACATAGTCCAACGTACAAAAAACACTCCAGCCTATAAATTTTTTGAAAAATATGGGGTTTATTGGTTTTAACTGCAATCAGTCATAACAAAGCAATCAATCAATCAATTTTATATAAACTCATAGAAATTACTGTAGTGAACAGCAAAAGCTGTTTAAAAAAAAAAAAAAAAAAAAAATTACATTCAACAGTTTAGGCTAGATACTTTCGTTGTGTCTATCCTGTTAACCAAATCTTCTCAATCTTCAATTCCATCGAGGAAACAAGGAATAACTACTCAAACGTATTTTAATCATCGTCTGCATCATTATTCAAGGCAGGGAGCGTAAGCTCAATGGAATGTATAAAAAGAGGCACTTTACATTTGGGCTGGAAGAAGGGTTCCAAAAACCAATTAGAAACGAAAATAAAGGACACCTATTCTCCAGCCCATTTGGTCACAGTTATTGCCTGCAATTCATCTAATTCACACATGTAACTGGAAGAACTGCTTTTAACACTGAAGTTTTGTAACCTGCATTGATCTCACACCACAATCATCTCAATGAACACAAATGCAACAACAGAATGCACTTCAGGTGATACTTAAATGGAAGCAGAAGCTTTAAGGCCATTAAAGTCCAACTTGAATTGAACTCACTTCTGTCTCTAGTAACAACGTTCTGATAAAATGTGTCTCCTTGAGATATTCTGACAAGATATCTAGAACTCACAGTATACAGTTCAGTATTTCAAACTGGTGCTGTATCTTCCGCTACCATCTCTGGTACTAAGGGGGGGTGGGGGGTGGGGTGCTACATGTGAGGACTAAACTTGCCTCAACTTAAACAAAAGGGGCGCAACAACTGAAGATTGACTAAAGAATTAAAAGATGAATGTACTGATGTCAAGCTTTCTAGTGAGTCCAAATATCTACATCAAGGAAACATTAGGCCTAATGGTTTTGCAGTCCAATATTTGGGAAAAAGAATGAAAAATCTACAATAAATAATCAAAATGCAGAGGATTTTTTTGTTTTTTCTTTAAATTAAGTTTCATTTTTATCAAAGTGTAGTTGCAAACAAGTAATTGTAGTACAATATATTAAACTGTGAAAAAAGAAAGTTGACAAGTCTTCACAATCTTAAGATTAATACAGAAGATCATAATTTAACATAAAAGAAAATATATTCTATCGTTTCATTATCAAGATAAATACAAACAAAATTAACAAAAAAATGCATATGATCACCAATAAATATGTTTGATAAGTTAAATAAGCAGTGACAAGCAAAACCTTCTGTCTTGAAAGTTCTCTTTTCCAAACAACAACAACAATAATAATAATAATAATAATAATAATAATAATAATAATAATAATAATATAATAACCATAATAAACAATGACAATAAGTCAAACAAAAGAGGTGGAAAGATGTGATGAAATTACAAAGTGATCATCTGAGCAGATTCTATGGAAAAGCAAATTAGCTTGGAGATCTAAATAAAGTCACAGGAAGTTCAGCTGCACCTTGAGAATGCTGGAATTCCCCTCTGCTGATTGGAAGGTGGGTAGAAAGTCTTTAAAGTTTAATAGCCAGTTAGGCATTCCCTTCCCAACAAACACCAAGTGACCAGCCACAATGGGGTGGGGACAGCAAAAATTGTTCATTATTGAGTGAAGGCACCCAATCTCAGGGTTTTGCGCTAGTTTTGTGAGAAAGCCAGAGCAGGCAGCACATGTTAAAACCAAAACGTGCCAAATATATTCTTGAACTCCCATTTTCAACCTCATGAGAAGTCCTTCCTGCAGACTCATATCTGCCATCTAACAGGAGGGTGGTAAAATGCTCAGAGCAAGAGCTACTACATCAGGCTGTAAGAAACTAACGGGGGGGGGGCAAACAAACAAAACAAAAACATGACAGTAGTCCTTTCACCTCAACACTTGCATGATGAACCCCAGGCACTTTTATTTCCTTTTTTCTTACGTTGGTCTGCATTCAGACAGCTGTGAATGATCTAAGCGAGACTCTAGCAAACCCATTCAGCTAGTTAGGAGAGTGTCCTTGAGTTGAGTGGTGCTATAAAAGGGGGAAAAAGGGTCCTCAGCGCAGAACTACTCCCTCAACATGCCACCTGTGGCTCTGCTATGCACTACTGAAGCAGTAGTACCTGGCACAACAGTCTCTTACCTTTCACCATTCCACTTCCTGTTCTAGTTGTTTTGGCACAGTCACACATGTCATGGCAGGCCGTCTATGAGATGAGGCCAAGGCAGCAAACAGGCTTTTGGGCCGAAGAGGGAGTTTTTGCTTGTTGTGGTTAAATAAATTCAAAAGGAGTTCCCTTAATTCACTGCATCTTTTTTGTTGGTTTTTTGCATCTTTTTTTAAAGCCTAAGTGATAGAACGAGGGAAGTCTACTGCCTCTAGAAGGCTAAAGAGTAGGCAGGAGGTAGAGGGAGTATTTGTCCCTCATGCTTTCTGACCACTACTACTGCGTGCAATGCAGGAATGGTCACCTCAGTCATCTGAGACGGAGAGCCTGCTGAAGATGGGCAGTCGGCGTGTGGTGTCAAGGACGGGCGATTCTGAGCCACTCAGGCTGCTACCCGAGCTGCTCTGGTAACCCTCCTGGTCAGAGAGGGAGTCTGGCTGGCTGGACGGAGACTCGAAAAGGTGAGGAGACTCCGACATGGGCCTGAAGTAGTAAGGAGTTGTAGATGGAGAGGATGGTGTGTGGGCAGTGGGATCAGCTGCAGACGAGGGTCCACTTCCCAAGCTGGGGCCAAAGAGGTTGGCCAGCTCCTGGCTGGAATATGTGAAGGGATTGCTGCTGGGCCATTCGGGCAGCTCATCTGGAGAGAACATGGGGGGAGGGGTGACAGAGGTGGGGCTGTCTCTCAAGCCACCAGAGCTGGGGAACCCAGCAAAACTGTAGCTGTGCTGTAGACGTGGTCTCTCCAGCTTGTTGGAAGTGGAGAGTGGGGACGGGGCAGGAGGAGGCCCACGGCGTTCTTCTGCATTATGGATGAAGTGGCAGCGGGGCCCGTAGGGGCAGAAGCCGATGGTGTGGAAGGTTCTGCAGAGCTCTGTCTTGTACTTGGGATGGCGGGTGAGGCTACGCAGCTCATGAATGCCATGGGCAAACTGGCACTTGTCGCCATACTTGCAGGCACCATTCTCCTCAAAGGGCCTGCAGAGCTCCGTTTTATAGCGGCTGGAGTTGACCTGGCTGCCTCCAAGGCCTGTACATTTCTGCAGCAGGCGGTCCCCAGTCTCTGAGAAAGAGCGGTCTCGGAGGCGGTTTTCTTTGTTGCTACCACCAGTGCTACCCATCCCTGTCCCCAGCAAGGTTGGGTCTGCCTTGTTCAGGAATTGGTTCTGGTTGAGCTTGCTGCTGGGCAAAGTGACTGAGTGCCGTCGTTGGTAAACTCCACCAATGGAGGGTGTCCCCACAGCCTTCCTGTCCAGCAGGCTCCCAGTGGGGTTGGAGATGGGAAGATTTGCTCCAGTGCAGGGCAGAGATATGGTGTGTGGAGAACTGAGTATGTTATTATTGTAATTCAGCATTTTGTTGTTCTGCAAACGAAAGAGACATTGAAATGTTGAGAATACGGTTTACCTCAGTGAAGTCTGAGAAAAAAGAAAAAAAAGTCACATCATGCTAATTTAAACAGCCTTGTCTGGAAATCTTAGACAAGGCATGAATGAAATAGTACATCAAACTCCTAGATATACAGCGTTGCTGCATACAACCTTTGGTTAATGTTATTTTAAACCAGTGAGGAAATACAGGCCTATGGAGCAGCTGGTTTGGCAAGTTGCCCACCAGAGGAATGCATGGCCGCTTGAGTACATGTAACGCAGGGAGACGAGCGAGCGCAACAGGCTCATGTGGAAGAACTAACCACGCTCTGTGGCCTTAATGAAAGTTCTGTATCGTACAAGGGAATTTCTCTGTATCTTCGCGACACCGATAACAAAGTCCAAGTTGATGGTCTTCAACAGGCAATATCTACTTTAGATGTCCACCTGCCTTTCTCTCCTCTTCATTTAATATAAACAATACTCTTTTCATTGGCCTTTAGCATAAGGCTGTAAAGCTCAACGCACAGTGTGCGACATTTGCAAGAAATAAAATTTACTGTACTTCGATTTAAAGGCTTGAAAGTGGTGATCCGACCATTAACTTGTCTACGATAGCTGCTGTCTATTCAACAACCCTCTTTGCCACGTGCAAAATAATTGTAGAGGCCATTATAACGTGTAATGTGTTTAAAGTGTGGAGAACAGTCTCGGCAGGGATCTAGACGAACGTTAGCTGGCTAGATATCCAGCTTTACCAGGACTAATAGTTCTTGACGTATCGCCTGGAAAACATCAAGTTAGAGAGCTCGCCAGTTAGTAAGCAACTTGACTAAAGGCGTAACTGATTTACAAGCACAATAAGTAGGCAATCTTAGTTCTCAAGTTCGCCAGATCAAGTCGCGATTTCTACAAGTTTCAGACAGTTCTCTGCCAGGGTTTATCTAGGTCAGGAGACCGTCCTGTTTTCTTTTTAACAACATTATTCGTTTCCGTCATTTTGCTGTTATTAAAGTGGAAACTGTGACCTACAACAACAAACTTTTAAGGTTCGGCCGAGTAGGGTACAGCGGTTAAGTTACGTCTCCCATTCATCGCTGATGCTGGTATACTGACTTGGCCGCTCCCGTTCAAACGCGTTTCACTCCCTCCGAAATTTAACGGTAAAATGTCGCGAGTGAACACGTGAACTTCACGAGCCCGTAGCGCGAGTGCTGCGGTGAGCTGGGCCCAACAAATCTCGGTCTGCAGCGACTCTGCTTCAGCTAAAACAGCACCTATAAGACTACCTGTTATCTCCACACAAAACCATAGCCTCACGAAAACAAGGGCAGTTTTTAACCAGAACTCTTTTAAAAACACGTTATGCTACCAAAAGGACGCCAGCTCACGCGCCTAAACAGCCACTCGTGTCTCACATTCCACAGCACCAAGTTAAAGCTAGCTGGGCTAACTGGCTACGTAGGACAGCAAAACTTCCCGTACCTTGTTGTTGTTGTTGTTGATAACTTCGCTGAAGTCAAAAAGAGGCGGCACTACAGCCGTGGTCATCTTCGAAAGGAGGAAAGTAACAGCGAAAAGGCGCGAAACTACTGCGATATGACGATGCTTTACAAACGGGTTCTTGTCCTGTGAACTTTTCCTTTTTTTTGCCCTCACAGAGAACCCCCTCTACCCTGCTTGCGCGCCCAGCATTTCCTTTATAAAAGCATGCAGGAGGAGCTAAGAGAGCGTCAATAGTTTAGGGCGTTTCTTTCTGCCTCTTTTTTTTCTTGTGAATCAAGTTTTTCTCCCTCCCTCTTCAGCTCAGACCTTGCAGTACCCGGGATTTGAAACAGAAGATCTTGATCTCGTACATGCGCTGCTGCTGCTGCTGCGGCGAAACTTCATGCATGCAACAATGAGGATTAATGAACGCACAAAACAGTTTGCACTGTTAGGTGGGAGATAATGGAATCTTCTTTTTGGCTCTTACTATAACCATAGCTTATGTGATCTTACTATAGTTTAGCCTTCGACTTTACTCACATGTACAACTGTTTGATTTTATGAGCAACACTTTACAGTTAACTTCAGTGATTGAATCAAGTGCATACTATTCAGAAGATTTGTGTATTTGATTAATAAGACTATACCTGTGTTTAAAAAGTGGATTTTTGTTTTTGTTTGCTGCCATGTTGCAGTTTTAGACACTTTTCTGCTCACACTTGTCCACCTTATTGCACCAACATTCCATAACATGACTATTCAAATTCTTACAACACTGACATTATTTAAATAATTACAGCTGGACTCAGAGAACTTGTTTATTTCAAGACACTACCCTTGATTGTATCCTTGGCCTTCAGCTACATATCCGCTGTGTAATTAATGTAGCCAGCACTTAATTGTTCTCCTCAAACGTCACATGTGGGACTTTCCGGTGCTCCTGGCTTATTTAACCCTTTACAAAGAGTGTGGTCCAGCACATACAACAACACAGCTTTACTCAGATCATATTACTGCAGATTAAATGGCATTGTGCACTGTGCTTTGATTACCAAACATACCAAACGTAGTAATGTAAGGATTTTAGGTGCACAATTTGAGAACAGGTGATTGTTCATACTGCTTCACATGAAGAAATGTCAAGGCCCGACTAGAAGTTGCCTAGCAGACTAGTATTTCAGGATATTTTAGTGACTGCAAAAGAAACTCAAGACCCGGGTGACCTCATAAAGTTCATATAGTCATTCTGCTTCTAGATAACAGTGAGAACTATGAAATCCTTTGAATGTAACTGTATCCAAATCCATTGTGGCAAACAAAAGTCTTCATCCTCCTGTTCCATGACTGTGCAGCTGTTCGCTGTGCATACGTGCAGTGTCACTCTCTGGGTGATTAGTGGAGGACGAAATAAGCAGAGCTAGGGAGAAGAAAAGAAGTTGTTTACAAAAAAAAAAGTTAGAAGAGGGAATGGTGAAGGGGGAAGATTTACAGACAACGTTTATTACAACTCTCCAGGGTGTGTGTGGGTGTGTAAGAGGGGAAGGGGGAGCGTGCTCAAAACATTCCCCTCTTTCAACCTCTGCTCAGCTAGAGGTGGAAGACTTCACATTGGGCTTTTGTGTGCTGCGCCTCTGAATAAATTGTAAATAAAGTGGCACTTATAAGAAGTTAAAGCATAAGCAACTTACCTGAACACTATACTGGCCCTTGCTTCGTATTTTCTCCTCATGAGACTTGGCATCTGCCCATAATGTTTAGAGACTGTGAGGAGGAAGGTGTGTGGTTTTTTCCACATAAAAGAAGTTTTACAAGTTTTAGCCACATGGAGTAATCTCCCCCTGGGGTGTTTAAGAGACGGGGCTGTACATTGTAAGGAGCAATGCAAATCACGTCTACACTTCAAAGGATCTTTGACCTAGGAGTGAATATCCATATCATAATATCTATAATCTCAAGAAGAATGGTTGAGATTGAGACTGAAAGCTTGAGAGAATGAGGAGATATGTGTAACTTTCACTTGTCACCTGCAGTTAATCTAAATACCCTGTCATAGACCTCATAAAATCTTTTGGGTTTTTTTTTAAGCCATATATCATCTTGTTCTTCATACAATCACACTATGAGCATAGTGTGAACTTTTGTATTTAAAATGACAACTCTGAAATTGCATTCCAATAGTTGTGTTAAAAAAAAAGTACAGTTAACAAACACATTATGCACACTTTTTTTTCTAAACATTTCTGCAGTATAGGCTACTGACCTGTAGAGGGAGTGTGCAACTCCTCAAAAGTCATCCTTACCATTACATATTGCAGGCTTTCATCTCTCTTGTCCATGCTAGTTATTAAATCTGTTTTATATTGGCTGAGCCATATGGAAGTAAGTCAGATGGATTTTAGGATTGTCCTGTCCAGTTTGTATATTTAGAAAAGAACATGATTTAATCTCCAGGGCAAAGAAATACAATGTGGGCATCTTTTTATTTATTATAACGTTTTGGGCTGTTTTGTTCAGAATCATGTTTATGTCACATTAGTCAACTTCTATGAAACAAGAAAAGCATATGATATTTTCATGTCTTTAATGTTTACTTTGCTCTAGGTCACATGCCAGTGTGTGCTCTGTGATTATGGTCTTCTGTCTGTTTCGTGCTGCTCAGGCCAAGCGGGAAAATCAAAATGAGAAGAAATTAATTGACCATAAAAGCTTGACCACAGCATTGTTAGTGGTGCACCACCCGTCCTCTCCACTCTTTCTGTTCCCATGAAACTCTTCCGTAGTACTGTTTTTTGCCTCTATCCCTTTTTATAGAGGGGCTTCAGATGAACCATGATTTGTGTTTGCTGGAAAACCCAGGGGCTTTCTGTTGAAAGTAATGTTAAAAAGATGTCTCTTATTGAGGGGAAAACACAAACAAGAATGGTTTATCTTGCCAGCTACTTTGGATGAGCTCACTGGTGTATGTAGTGTAAGAACAGTTTAACATCAAGAGATTAAAACATACATTATATGGACCAAGATGTTAGGACACACTTCTGAGTCATTGAATTCGGGTGTTTTCATTCAGTCCTATTGCCACAGGTGTATAAAATCATCACCTAGCCATACAGTTATTTTTTTGTTTTGTTTTTTCATGAAAGAATGAGTTGTTCTAAAGAGTTCACTGAATTTGAGCTAGGTCCTGTAATGATCAACTGTGTGTGGTATTATTGAAAAATTTAGGAACCACAGTAACTCAGCCAAGAAATGGCAGATCATGTGAAGTTACAAAGTGGGATCATTGAGAGCTCACATAGTGCATAAAAGTAATCAACACTCTGCTGACTCAATAACTGCAGAGTTCCAAACCTCCTCTGTCATTAACATCAACACAAAAAATATATCAGGAGCTTCGTGACATGGGTTTCCGTGGTCGAACAGCTGCATGTAAGGCTTACATCACCAAACACAATGCCAAGCTTTGGATGGAGTGGTGTAAAGCACACTGCCACTAGACTCTGGAGCAGTGAAAACATGTGTGGAGTCACAAATCGCGCTTCTCTATCTGGCAGTCTGATGGACAAGTCTGGGTTTGGCAAATGCAAAGAGAATGTTACTTGCCTGACTGCATTGTGCCATTGTAAAGTTTGGTGGAGGAGGGATAATACTATGTGGTTGTTTTTCAAGGGTTGGCCTAGACCCCTTTGTTCCAGTGAAGGGAAATCTTAATGCTTTAGCAGACCAAGACATTTTGGACAATTGTATGCTTACAACTTTCTGGGAACAGTCTGGGGAAGGCATTGGCAATGCATGGTACATAAAGGCATGGTTGGATGAATTTGGTGTGGAAGAACTTGACTGGCCCTCACAGAGCCCTGACCTTAAGCCCATCAAACACGATGAACTTAAATGGAAATCACAAGCCAGGCCCTCTCCGTTCAACATCAGTGTCTGATGTCACAAATGCTCTTTTGGAAGAATGAGCAAAATTCCTACAGACACCCTATAAAATCTTGTAGAAAGCTTCCCAGAAAAGTGGAAACTGTTATAGCTGCAAAGAGGGGGGACCAACTCCATATTAATGCCTATGTATTTAGAATGGGATGTCATAAAAGCTTCTGTATGTGTAATGTGTAGATATAGAATTGTCTGTATAGCATATCATTTGTATACTTTTTTTTTGCAATTTCAATCTTTACTCGTTTCACTCCTCATTTTAGGCTTGTGAAGTTCACTGATATACTGGGCACTGCAGCTGACTATAAACCTTATGTAGGGCAACAACCCCTGCGCCCCAAGGGAGGAAAAAAGGTGTCAAGGTTTAATAATGGGAAACAAAGGGAGCAATGAGCATAGTTATTGAAATAGAATTTGCTGACACTGGGAAGTCTGCCGTTAGAGTTTTGCATGTGAATTGTCAGGTCAGTTTCCTCCCTAAACAGGTTTCCTGCCCTGCAGACCAAGAGGAAGGGTGGAATCTGCCAACTGACCACAGCAGGGTCCATCTTTATACTCAGGTTGTCATAGTCATCTAAAAACAAACACACACATGATCAGTCACCATTCAAAGCCGTGGTGATCAAAAGGGCAATGTTAGGGTTGGTGTGATTTACTAATAATTTATATAGTAAATAATAATAATCACAAACAATCCTTCTACAAAGCAGTATAGTTCAAAAACAGAATGGTTTTTAATAACTGTATAGAAGTTAGTGTGTGTGGTCATACAGGTGTGCAAATGTTTATATTAAATATTTGTTATTACGTGTATTTGTATATTTTTTAAAGAGAAAAGCTGTGCACTACAAAGTACTACA
The DNA here is from genome assembly GCF_015220715.1 of Pygocentrus nattereri. Taxonomy (NCBI): domain Eukaryota; kingdom Metazoa; phylum Chordata; class Actinopteri; order Characiformes; family Serrasalmidae; genus Pygocentrus; species Pygocentrus nattereri. The sequence continues at coordinate 23,087,071 of NC_051220.1, forward strand.
GGCCTCTACTGAGAACACACATCTACAGATTTCATTGCACATTTACTGTATATTTGGTAAATTTATCTCATTGGGGTGAAAAATAAAATGTATTTTATGTTTTCATTTTTTCTAATATGTTAAACTCAGCAAGCAAATTGAGACTGTACAGAAAATGGCAGATTTAAGTGTCTCCTATAGAAAAAGTGTTTACTTATTTTTTTAAGTAGAAAATCAACAAAAGATAATTTGGCTTGGGGTGTTTAGGCTTCTACAGAAGTACTTTACACTGGCTTTAAATGTGACCCATCCAGATTTTAGACTGAAACCACCTGATTTATTAATAACGATGACTGAACGAAGGCAATATATGCAGAATAAGAAATCCACTTAATTCACATAAAGGCCTTTAAATCCGTATCACATTGCAGTAGTTGTAGATTCATTGGCCTGAGAGAAACAGATTGGTCTTGACTGAGATGTAGGACAAGGACCTCCCCAGGGTGAGGCATCCCTCCGACCTGACCCAGGGACAGGTGTCATGGCCGTGATGCGAGCACCATTGAAACAAGATATTGGCGAGCCCTTCACACGGCATGGGCAAAATCAATGAGCTTTGCAAGTGGTGGCCAGTGCGGGAACAGTGGAGGCCATTCTCTCTATAAGAACTGCCCTCTGTCCATCTGTCTACTTTCTGCAGCCACCTCCCCTCTGCACCTCTCCTGTGTGGCCATCTTTGGACTAAAGTTACAGAGGCCATGTGTCCAGTGCCGGACAATAAACAAAATGAAATGAAGCCACTTGAATTGCAATACAAACTCCCAGACTGATATGATTATGATTTGTGAAGTCGAAGGTTGTGGGAGAAAGGTTTCCATATTTAAACATTGTACATTTATCACTGTTATGCAGACATGTTATTGAAGAGTTGTGAAGCTATGATTGGTAAGATGAATCTATCTTGAGTCCTGAGATGACTTATGACTAGTTACGGTCCTTGCACTATGTTGTTTGTAAGTACCGTCTAATGTCTCTCACTCTGTGTCATTCTCTCTTACTCTCTATCTTTGCCTGAAAGTGCCAGTTTGATGCTTCTCTCTGCTGCTGTAATTATTGTTATCCTCAATTTACCCAGCAGCTCTGCTCTTAAACCTGTACTTTTGATTCACACTCGCACATTTGTCCCAATTATGTCCACAGGAGAGGGTGTGCATTCGCTTCTATGCTCGTATGTGGTGTTGGGAGTTTTTCAAGATGCACTCGTGGGCACTCGGGGATTACTGTTTTTTCGGTGAGTGGTAAAGAAATGTGGTTAACTCACCATTATACTTACTCCCCATCATAAAGCTACAGGTGTCTCCAGCCTGGCGAGCCAAAAACAGAAACACATAAAACTCATTTCTCAGACAACTCAGTGTTCTTATGTGAACCTAGGGTTTTTATATGCCTCTCACTACCCTGTTGCAATGCCATACCTCTAGTCATTTCTTGTATTAATGATTAGGAGGGGAAAGAGAAGCCCAGTGTGCAACGCTAAAGGTATGTGGGCCGAGGTTGTGTAACCGCAATGCCGTAAATTGCTCTTTTCTCTGTTTTCATCCAGAGAGCAAGCAAGGCAGTGGATTTTCATGTGCCTCTGCTCTGCCTAAAAAGATCAATGGTTGACTTTTGATTTTGATTTCACAAATGGTTTCAGTCATATGCTGAGAAATTGACTTTGAATGTTTTTTGCTGGCTAAAATCCATGCATAAAGTCCTGGACATTAAAACACTGGTTGGTAAAAGAGTGGTGTGTCCATGCCATTTTCTTTCCGTAAATGAGCTCTTTCCTTCAACCAACCCTTTTTTAAATTTCTAAAGGCAAAGTTAAAATGAAAATTGAAATGACCTTCCTCTTGAGACATATGGTGACCACAAAGAACATACCGTGCTTTGAAATTTCTTTTCCCTTCCTTTTCAGAACTGTTGTCAGGCAGACATAACAACTGGGTGAGTCACAGCCAGACTAGATATTTGTATAGCTCTTATAAGAACATTTATCACACTTTCATTCTCACAGCTCATTCAGATTATTTTCAGGCTAACACAAAAGTAGGGCTTGAAATGGAGGAAGATACAGCTAGAAGAAGAAGACAGCTAAGAAAGGTGCCTTTGTGTAGCCCCATCACAGACCATTATCAAACACTCAGTATGAAACTGTGCTGTTTCTGTCCTCATCTGAGGAGCATACCTATTTTTGTTTATGGAAAGTGTTTAGTGCTCAGTTTTAGCCTTCCGAGCCTTGTGCAGATGTTGGAGAAACCTCTGTGTCTCTGAGTGTGGAGCAGGGCTGAGGTGCAGCTGTGTGGAGTCCTCAGGGTTTCATAAAGGAACTGATCAGCTCATTTGCTGCATTTTGTTCCCCTGTGCTTCTACAGTGGACTGAGTTGTTCCAGATCAGAGGGGCATTCACATTTCTCTGTGTTGCATTTCCACTCTTTACTTTGCTTTAGGCTAACAACAAAGGCTATTTAACCAAATATTGTCTATCCTGTGTGTGAAGGTATGCTTCATTAGGTACTCCTCCATTTGTTTTTTTGGAATAATACATAGATTTCTTGTGTATGGATATGGCAAAGAGAAACAGAGAGAGAGAGAGAGAGAGAGAGAGAGAGAGCGCTTCTAAGCCAACAGGAAACTGGAATCAATTAAGCCCTCCACCCTGTGTGTCCACTGTGGATATTGCTGGCATACCCACGCATATACAAGCCCCTAACCTCAGCCTCTCCAAGCCAACTCCATTTCTCAAAGGCCATGCTCACATGCATGCCTGCCCTGTTTTGTCAACCCATTTCTGTGTCCCAACATTATGTCTGTATTGTGTGACAGTGGTGTATGGAAACTCTTTTGGTGCTTGTTTAATAGTGCTGGTTTGCATTTTGTTTGCCTTGTGTGCTTATACGCTCTGTGAAATCCAGTAAAATAAATGACTTTCCCAGAATCAGTGTTTTATGAGCCCCTGTCCTCATTCATTCCACTTCAGGACACATTCACCAAACATTGGCCACCACTGACATTAATGTCCTGCTACACCCACTTACTCCTTCTGATCCTACCCAATCTCTATTCAAATCCACGTCCCTCATGAGTCTACACACTTTCCCACTCAGTGGCTCCAGCAAAAAAGCTTGCGGAAGACCCCAATGCAGTATCAGAACTTGCAAACACTGGATGGCTCACTTATTTCTTATTGACATTCCTGGCTCTGTGCTTGAACACCACCCAGGTTGTCCAGTCCTCCAGCAAATGTGGTTCTGAAATAATGAAAAAGTGGACAAAATGCTTTCCAGATGAAAACGGTACCCACTGGAAAGACTATTAATACGTTTAATATGTGATTTCAGTAATTCAAAGTTTTGAAATTAAAACAATCAGGGGTGAGCCTGCATATGCTTGGCCTGCAGTGTTATTTCCAGGAACCAAGAGATCAGAATAAGGTCAGCCCACTGCTTCCCAACTGACTGGCTACATTAGCGAACAACTCCTCAACTGCTATACTTAAATAGACATTATCAAACAAAAAAAGAAAACTATCAGAATGTAAGTGTTCACTCACATTGTCATATTTTGCACATAATTGAATAATGTTATGTAGTATATCACAACACTAATTCCAATGAAGTTGGGACGTTGTGTAAAACATAAATAAAAACAGAATACAATGATTTGCAAATCCTTTTCAACCTATAATCAATCACTACAAAGACAATAATCACTACAAAGACAAGATATTTAATGTTCAAATGGATAAACTTTATAATTTTTTGCAAATATTCACTCATTTTGAATTTGATGCCTGCAACACGCAAAGTGGAAAAGTGCCCTGTGGTCTGACGAGTCCACATTTCAGATTGGTTTTGGAAATCATGGACGTCGTGTCCTCCGGGCCAAAGAGGAAAAGGATTGTCCGGATTGTTATCAGTGCAAAGTTCAAAAGCCAGCATCTCTGATGGTGTGGGGGTGTGTTAGTGCCCATGGCATGGGGAACTTGCACATTTGTGAAGGCGCCATTAATGCTGAAAGGTACATACAGGTTTTGGAGCAACATATGCTGCCATCCAAGCAACATCTTTTTCAGGGACGTCCCTGCTTATTTCAGCAAGACAATGCCAATTATACCTACAAAGCTTCAACAATTAGTGTTCCCAAATGCTTATTGAGTGTTGTTAAAAGGAAAGGTGATGTAACACAGCAGTAAACATGCCCCTGTTCTTTGGAACGTGTTGCAGGCATCAAATTCAAAATGAGTGAATATTTGCAAAAAACAATAAAGTTTATCCGTTTGAACATTAAATATCTTGTCTTTGTAGTGTATTCAATTGAACATAGGTTGAAAAGGATTTGCAAATCACTGTATTCTGGTTTTATTTATGTTTTACACAATGTCCCAACTTCATTGGAATTGGGGTTGTATAATATTACATTATATATTATATATTGCTGCACTGAGTAATGTACTAAGTAAAACAAACTTGTTAACAGTGTGTTTTGAATATGACATGGTTATCGGTTGTTTAATTTGTTACAATCTTGTGATTGAAATTGACAGTGTATCATGGAGTCTTTTGTTGAGAGTGGGAGTGATGTGCTAGGTCCCATACAGTGAACGTAAGCATACTGTAGAGACATTTACTGTGGGATCAGAGGTTCAATTCTTAAATGAGTCATGCTTACTGTGAATGAAGATGTTCCTTCAGAGGCCTGTGACCTTTAGAGTTGGTTTGGTAGGGCCTGGTAAGTCTGCGTGTCTGCGATTAGATCAATGCACAACTCCCACACTGGCACATGTACTTCACTGAGTGAACACTGGAAAGTTGATGTTTTGATGTTTTTCTTGATGTGGCTTGTGAGTGTATGTGTTTGTGTGTGTAATATTAACTGCTCTTGGTTCCATTGCAGGCTAGCTAAAGGGCAGCAGATATCTCACATCAGACAGAAGTTATCCTTTATTGTTGTAAATATCCTTAAATTCATAATAATGATTAAGAGGTTAAGATTGTAAGCTGAAGCTGATAAGCTTTCCTCTAAAAAATACTTCTTTATCTGTCTTGCATCTCATCCAGTGTTAGAATGTATTAGTTCAGTGCCCCTTATCTCTCTCTTCTTTCCTCTGAGTAGCTCTTGTACCACTCTACGGGCATAGAGCAAGATGAGTTATGTAGGCAGGCTAGTGTAAAACCATTGATTTTTTATTATTACTGTTATTGTTTGCTACGTTTGTTACGTCTTTCCATTTTATTTATTTAGCCCAGAACAGAGCAAGTGCACACTTGTGGCTTACATTTAAACAGTTTTGACTGTGGAGTGAATAGAGAGGAAAAGAAAAGGCCACACTAGCATGACTCGTTGAAAGAGGGCAGGGTTCATGTTTGTAAAAGACAGGCTCATAATTTATCAGGGATGAAAAGGAATCATGCGCGGCGCCCTGGAAATGTCTAAGCTTCAACGAGACTCTTTCAGCCGTATTAAAAGCTCCCTGCTCTTCCAATTTAATGGAGTGATGGATGAAAATGTTCCCGCTTGTTTATGAAATCTGACACAAGGCATCTGCTAGGCTGCGATAGGGCCCCTGCCCACCAGTATTGGCCTCCCTCTCCAATTCATTCCTTTGCAAAGAAATATTCCAGCCACATGAGTTCTGAGTGAACATGCTCTGATAAAGTAACAGGAAAAGCCTTGTTAAACTAATTTGGAATCAAGTTTTTTCTTGTTTTCATGAAGAGCTTTGGCCTTGAACTCCTCGTTAAAGAGGACATGGTTAAAAGGAACACATTTCATTGCGCTGTTTTTGCTAATGCTAATCTCTGTGCCTGATTGCCAGCTCAACTGCCCAATCACACAGATATAATTCATTGTCTTTCCCAATACCCCATCTGTGGTGGACAGATGCAAGACTACATTCTTGCTGTAAGAGGAATATTGCCAAGAAAAGCTCCAGTTGGCACTAGCCAGCAAGAGTAGGACAACTAATTCTACAGTTAAGACTCTGTAAAATCTATGACAGTAATTATGAGTTACACTAAGATATGCTTGTTAAGCTGGAGGGTCTGTGTCTGTAGCTTCGTGTTAGTAGTTCTTTTTTTTTTTTTGCTTGAATAAGCAGAAACGAATGACAGTACAGGAAACATCTGGAAGTGGATCAGCAGTCGTCCGCTGGGAGAGCCTGGATGACAGAGGCTTTTGCTCTCCTCCTCCACACACTGCCTCATGTACAGGGAAATGTGTGGACTCTGTCGAGGTCGTCTAACAGACCCTGAACAAATAAATATGAACATGAAGCAAAACAGCCACAAGAATGAGACCATTGAAGCAGGTTGTAATTACCATGAGATAATTTTAATGTGGTGTAAATATGGTTGTACTGCAAAGTGAAAAATGTTGGCTGGGGAAAGAGCTTGAGGTTAGGTTTTCCTCTATGGGTTAAGAAGACCGCATATGTTTACTGTTTCTGTGGTGACTTAAGGATTAGAGCAGCAAGTTTCAATCCTGTAGAGTTTTCGCTCTCTCTCTCTCAACCCTCATCCCCCCCCAACTGTACACCACATGAATATGCAGTTCTTTCCATTTCATTCATGCTCATAAACCTCCATAAACCTCTCGCACTTCTAGTCACATGGACTCAAGAACCCCACAAATCTCACACTCGCCCTCCCACGCTTCTTCATGCGGCCCACAAATATCTCTCTCAATCTGACGCAAACATTTAGACACCCAACAACTCTCTCTCAACCCACACTGTGACCTGGTTTCTATTCAGCAACTCTTTTCTTTTTTTCTCTCTTTAATTTCATAATACCCCAACTCCCCCCACCTCCCCAAACCCCAGCCCCTCACCAAAACTGTTGTCGATTTCTTACACTCAGTCATAGTGTGACTGGGAGTACAAAAAAACAGCCTGTAGAAAGAGGTGAAGCAAACAGAGGAAGTAAATGTTAAGGGAGTTGGTAAAAGTGGAGGGGAGAGGGAAAGAGAGAGAGAGAGAGGAGGAGAAGGAGGAGAACAACCATTAGGGAGAAAGTGCGGAGTCATGCTGCAGGAATGCTGCAGGCGAGATGGCTGGCGTGACTGCTTCATTTTTCACAGCCTTAATCAGAGACAGCTGTCAGTGTGAGAGGCGGGAGAGCGGGGGAAGGGAGCGGAGGAGTAGAGTGGAGGAGACAAGTGGAGATGGAGGTGGAGGGCCTGCTGTACTTGGTAGAGTTGGAGCCCACATCAGGATTATTTATTTCTTTACACTCTTAAAAATAACAGTGCCAAAAAAGGGTTATTAGGAGGGATGCCATAGAAGAACAACTCTGGCATTCCTAAAGAACCACTTTTGTAAATAATATGTATGAATTTGAAGAAACTTTTGGAAATGTAAAGTACCTCCACATAATGTAAAGGCAGAATCACATATCCAAGAACTTTTAAAGGAACTTTTACTTTTTAGAGTGCTGGTGAGTTGAGAGGAAGAGGGCAGGATGGAGAGGGGAGAGCCAAGCAGAACCTCTCTGAAGGGAGCAGGGTGGACCTTCCTTCCTTACCGACCTGTGTGTAACAGAAGATTTGACTGTCTCCTCATGTACTTATCCCTATTGAACATAGCTATATACCACACTGGTTCACACCATTTCAGTTCTACAATTATATAAGCCTACCCTCACTGCTGTTGGTCAGTTTAGTAATCAAAATATTTCATCCATAACTCTTTTCAACTTTAAAAGCACAATCAGCTTCCACTCATCACCTGTGGCTGCAAGGCAGAGAGTGCGCTTGTAGTCAACATATTACTGTTTGTACAGTGTCTTGAAGTATTCAATCCCCTTGAAAGTTATCTAGTGTTATGTTACATAGACTTATTTTTCCACTTAGGGCAGAGCCCTGCTGGTTCCATCCTGTATAAATAAAAATAATGTGTAGCTACACCATATTAACATGCCATGATGGGAATGAGATAATTAAGTTGTGGCCATGACTTAATAAGGCATGGGAACAAAATCATGCCTTACCAAGTCTTGGGCACGCATTAGGATCTCATTCCCATGCCTTTGGATCTTATTCCCAAGACTTACTAAATCATGACCACGACTTGTTCCCCTGCCTTACTAAGTCGTGGCCATGCATTATTTTTATTTGTAAAAGATGTCACCGACTCTGTAACATGCTATTTGTAATTAAACTTAACATTTTGTAGAGCTCCCTTTTGTTGCAATAACAGCTTTAATTCTTTTTGGGTAAGCAGGGAGGAAGAGGTAATTGCTTCTGACTTACATAACCCAACAAGAAAATATTTTATAGTGTTATGAATAAACAAGGGCAAACAATGTCTAAATATCCATGCAATATACCCTGTATGTTGTATGTATCAATATTATAGTTAATAACTGCGTGCAAACATATTCGTAAGATCCTGTTGATAAGAGTTTTCCCTCCTTGTGGATAAACTTCAGCTCACTAAACACGTGTAAGTGAGTCACAGACCAGTCAATGACTGGAGTGCTTGGCATCTTAAAAAAAAGGTTTTAAGCCTTTGTTTATTACATGTTGTTACTACAAGAGGTTATGTGTACCCCATGGTCTGTTTGATTTAGTTGTTTATCTTTGTGATTTACGTGTACAGAATGATAACTTGTGCTTCCACAATGGTGCTTCCACAATACTTAGGATTTTTAATATTTTGTGTGAACTATTTTTGTACCTTTTATGTATAATAACAAGATTCTCAATGGGATTGATGTCCGACCTAAACAGGCCACTAAGAAACTATTTATTGTTTTGATTTGGGGCCATTTCAAAGTTACTTTTATGTTGTGCTTTGGATTGTTGAATTTTGGATTATTGTACTGCTGAATGTGATCTGTCAAGCTTCAGAGTATGTCACAGCATTTTACTGCCACCACCGTATTTTACTATAGGGATGTTGTTTATTGATGGACAGTGTTAGATTTGCACAATACACAGTGCTTTGAGTTTTGACCTAAAAGCTCCGTCTTGGTCTCACTTGACCAAAAACATTTTCCCATGTCTGAGCTGGGTCATTCTCTTGCTTTCTCTCATGTTTTCATATTCTTCTTCTTGAGTAATAGCTTGTTTCGTGCCACCCCGTTTTTTGCAGAACTCTCGATATTGCAGACTGGTGCACCTTTACTCCAATTTCAGCCTCTGAACTCTGTAACTCCTTCAAAGTGACTTTTTGGCATCTCTGTGGCTTCCCTCAAAAAGCATCTTGCTCAGATGTTTAGATTTAAAAGGCAGCCTTTTCTAATGTATGTGTGTTGTGATGCTGCTTACACTTCCTAATCTCATTGGGAGATCTGAACCCTTTGATATTATTTGAAATTCTTTTCTTAATTTATTAATTTATATTATTTTCCCTTCTATTTTACAACCTGGCCAATGATCTTTAAACACAGTGTTTTTTTGTCTACAGTATGGCAGTTACTTTAATAGTTTATATGTTATTTAGAATGTTTTGGCATCTGTACAAGCATGGAGTTTCCAGAGCTCAGGGATTTGAATACTTAAACAAATGCCATGTTTCATTTTTTTTTAAACCTATTCAAAGGATCAGAAGAACTTTTTTGGCCTTTTGGTGTTAGAGTATATTAATTTGTAATAAAAATGTCAATCTGTGTAGGAAAAATATGTTGATAACTTAACATATACACATATACACATACAGTATGATATTTAGATGTGACAACATATTGGATATTTTGGGGGTTTCCAAAGCAACCACTGCCACAGCAAATGCAGTCAGCACTAACCAAAGCATGATTAAATGCACCTGTGGTTGTGTATGTTTGGTTGGTTTTATTTCCATGTATTATATATTACAATTCTGTGCAAAAGTCAGAGACCATCCTTCATTTATTTCATTTATAGTCAAAAAGCTATTAAGTATAAGTCATTACATTTTCAAGAGATATTTCTGAGAAGATTCAGTATAAGATAATCCACTTGTATAAGGAAGGAAAAGTCATAGGAAAATAAGTGAAAAAAGTTTCCAAAACTGGAATAAAAAAAACAAAAACAAAACAAAGGGTAGAAAATTCCCAAATCAAACAAAGACGCTGCTTCTGTTCTCAGAACAATGGTCTGTCCAGCCCATGGTCCAGACTCCACCATCATTGAGTACATTTGAGATATCTTGTCTAATGAAAAGCAGAAAATCCAACCAACTTCTAAGACTAAACTTTGAAGGTGTGGAAAAATTTCCCTGCAGTTTTCTTTGGAGTTGAAAGCAAGTCTTCTGAAAAGAATGAAGGCTATAGTAAAGGCAAAGAGTAGACACACTATATACTGAGAAAGTAAAACACATTTAGGTGTTGAGGCCTCTGTGTAATTTTCTGTTAAATGTATTTTTCCTACTTTCTTGTAAAGCTGAAAAATGAATAACTTGCACATAATGATTATTTTGACTGGAATTTAATGAAACGTGGTCTCTGATTTTTGCACAGTATTGTAGATGAGAATATGTGTTGCATACATGGCCCATAATTCTACTTAACCAAGCAGATTTCACTCTTTGTCTGCTTTGTGACTAAAAATCAGTCATGCATTCATCTATTAACACAAAAATGCATTTTTGTTTGTGCAGAGGCATAATAGAAACATGAGGGTGGGAAGTGATGCCACGGAGAAGTGTGTAAACATCACCATGGGAAGAATGGCTCACTTTAAATAGGATAAACAGTTATGTAATCGGGTGAAGATGAAATAAGCAAGACTATAGCTTGTTTATGTCCACTGAAATTGTGTTGTGGAACGGGTCTGAGGAGCTTTGGTCTGCCACAGCAACTTTTGATGAGCTTGCTAACGTTGTTTTGTTTGTTCTGACCCCAAGCTCTTTGTTTATGGGGTACAGAAAGTGTTTGCTGTCTGCAGTGGGCACAATAGGGCTTGATGGGTATGCTGGTGCCTATAGTGGGTGGAAATGTGGCTCGCTCAGTGAGAAGAGGGCTTGAGTATATAATAAGCTCTGAACTCATTTTTCATTTAAATGGCTCATGCCATGGGAAACTGACTTTTCCTTGATATGTATATATATATATATATATATATATATATTATAAAAGAATATCAAGCTGCAGTATGTAAACATAATGCAATTTTCAAAATGTTCCATTCAATCCTGAGTCCATAGAGTCCATATGTGGAAAAAAGCACTGTAGACTGGGGTTCAATCTCCCAGCTGGGCAAGCACTCTACACTATACCAATAAAGGTCCTTGGGCAAGATTCCTAACACTACTTTTGCCTACCTACTTAAAACAATCAAATTGTAAGTCGCTCTGAATAAGAGCATCTGCCAAATGCCTTAAATGTCTGCCTATTTTGAATCAAATGTTTTTGTGAAGTCATCAACACATTTACAAAAAGCCTGTTTAATTCTAAGAGATAAAGCAAGGTTGAAAACTGTCCATCCATCCATCCATTATCTTCCGCTTCTCCGGGGTTCGGGTCGCGGGGGCAGCATCCTAAACAATGAAGCCCAGACCTCCCTTTCCCCAGCCATTTCCACCAGCTCTCCAAGGGGGATTCCGAGGCGCTCACAGGCCAGCTGGGCGATATAGTCACGCCAGCGTGTCCTGGGTCTTCCCCGGGGTCTCCTCCCAGGTGGACTTGCCTGTGACACCTCCCAAGGGAGGCATCCAGGAGGCATCCTAACCAGATGCCCGAACCACCTCAGCTGGCTCCTCTCGATGTGAAGAAGCAGTGGCTCTACTCTGAGTCCCTCCCGGATGACTGAACTTCTCACCCTATCTCTAAGGGAGAGTCCAGACACCCTGCGGAGGAAACTCATTTCAGCCGCTTGTATTCGCGATCTCGTTCTTTCGGTCATTACCCAAAGCTCATGACCATAGGTGAGGGTGGGAACGTAGATCGACCGGTAAATCGAGAGCCTTGCCTTATGGCTCAGCTCTTTCTTTACCACAACAGACCGGTAAAGAGCCCGCATCACTGCTGACCCAGCACCAATCTACCTGTCAATCTCCCGCTCCCTTGTACCATCACTCGTGAACAAGACCCTGAGATACTTGAACTCCTCCACTTGAGGCAAGAGCCTATCCCCGACCCAGAGAGGGCTCTCCACCCTTTTCCGCCTGAGAACCATGGTCTCGGATTTAGAGGTACTGATTCTCATCCCAGCCGCTTCACACTCGGCTGCAAACCGATCCAGCGAAAGCTGAAGGTCGCAGCCTGATGTCCCCAATAGGACCACATCATCTGCAAACAGCAGTGATGTGACCCTGAGGTTACCAAACCGGACACCCTCCATCTCTTGACTGCGCCTAGAAATTCTATCCATAAAAATTATGAATAGAATTGGTGACAAAGGGCAGCCCTGACGGAGTCCAACTCTCACTGGGAACGAGTCTGACTTACTGCCGGCTATGCGAACCAAACTCCAGCTTTGTTTGTACAGGGCCTGAATGGCTCGTAGCAAAGAGCCATGTACCCCGTACTCCCGAAGCACCTCCCACAGAATACCCCGGGGAACACAGTCGAATGCCTTCTCCAGATCCACAAAGCACATGTGGACTGGTTGGGCAAACTCCCATGAACCCTCCAGAATCCTTGAGAGGGTGAAGAGTTGGTCCAGTGTTCCACGACCAGGGCGGAACCCGCACTGTTCCTCCTGGATCCGAGGTTCGACTATAAGCCGGACTCTCTTCTCCAGTACCCCTGCATAGACCTTGCCAGGGAGGCTGAGGAGTGTGATTCCTGAAAACTGTTCATGTAAATATTTATTTTACCTGTTTATGATGTGGGTGGCACAGTGGGGCACTGAATGTTGCCTCACAGCAAGAAGGGCCTGGGTTCGATTACTAGCCAGGCAACCAGGGTCCTTTCTGTGTGGAGTTTGTATGTTCCCCCCGTGTCTGTGTGGGTTTCCTCCCACGGTCAAAAACATAGTCAGGCCAGTCTACTAACGTGTGTGTGAATGTATATGTCTGTGTGTCTGACTTTCGACCTGTCCAGGGTGTTTCCTGTCTTCCACCCCAAGAACACTTGGATTGGCTCCAGCTTCCCCAGCCACCCGGAGGAATAAGCTGCCTAGAAAGTGTGTATGTATATATCAAAAAAACACACACAAAAAACAAGCAAATTAAATAAAAGAAAATTGTACCATCTTCATGGGTTCTTTAGTAAAGAAAATGATTCTAAATAGATCATTACAATTGTTACAATAGCTTGTTACAATAGAATAACCCTTTTTGGTGCTATATAGAACCCTTTTCAAAAAGTTTCCATATAGAACCATCTACAGCACATTCTCCATCAATTTGAAGAATAATTTCAGGATGCAAGAAACCAAAGGGTTCTTTGAGTGTTCATGGTTCTATATAGAACTTGTGTTGGCGATGGCTCTTTAGATTAAAAAAAATTACAAAAAGTTTTGATTTTACATTTGGTTTGACTACTTAAAATATCTCCCAAACATATTACATGCTAAGGCTTATAAAGTAAAAGTAGTTATTGAATAAGTCTTAACATGATCTGATGGTTCTTGGAGTTAATTTATTGTGGTTCTAATAAGGTCAAACATGGTACAGTGTTTTAGAACCTCCCTTTAAAATGAAACAGGCTTGAGATAAATGAGCCGCCTCTGGTAAGAGATTTGACATTTTCGGTGTTTTCCACAGCAAGTGTGCTCAAACCTGACCAAAGCGTGTGTCGACATACCTTATTTTTGCGTGTTTGTGTTCTATTTTGGTCGTAAAGAACTCCCCTCTCTCTTCACTTCCTGTGTGCATGACCTTATCTGATACTGGGTAATGTTTGTGTGGTCTTTGCTCATGTCTGCTTATGTGGCTGTGTCTGTCTGTATGTGGAATAATATGTCTAATATGTGTTTAAAATGGAAGTGTGAGTACATATGTGTGTGTGTGTGTGTGTGTGTGTGTGTGTGTGTGTGTGTGTGTGTGTGTGTGTGTGTGGAAGGCTGGGAGGCTGTGGTTGCTGCTGCACAAAAAGTTGATCGTCAACAGATCAAGAAACTGACAGACTCCATGAATGAAAGGCTTATCACTGTTATTGAAAAGAAGGGTGGCTATATTGGTCACTATTTTTTTTTTTTTCTCAGAAATGTTCATTGGAAAGCTTTGAGTTGTTTTTTTATAATTCTCACTTGAACAGATTTTTAAAAAAAAGTGAGATGGGAAAATGTGTGTTTTTCATTTAGCTGCGTAATAATTCTGCACCGTTATAGTTGCCCAATAAATGTATATATAGATATAGATATTCTCCTAAGAAAGCCAAAACTTCACTTTATTTTTCTTAAACATTCATGTTTGAGGTTTATTAACATCTTGGATTAACCGAGAGCACTGTAGTTGGTCATTAATAAAGATAATCCTCAAAAATAAGACTTGCCTAATAATTGTATACACACACACACACACACTCATCAGCCACTTTATTAGGTACTTGCTTAATTAGGTATTTGCTAGTAAAAGGTTGGACCCCCTTTTGCCTTCAGAACTGCCTTAATTCTTCATGGCATACTTTCAACAAGGTGTTGGAAACATTCCTCAGAGATTTTGGTTGGTTATTTGAGTTACTGTTGCCTTTCTATCATCTCGAACCAGTCTGCCCATTCTCCTCTGACCTCTCACATCAACAAGGCATTTTCGTCCACACATCTGCTGCTCACTGGATAGTTTCTCTTTTTCTGACCATTCTCTGTAAACCCTAGAGATGGTTATGTGTGAAAATCCCAGTAGATCAGCAGTTTCTGAAATACTCAGACCAGCCCGTCTGGCAGCAGCAACCACGCCACGTTCAAAGTTAACTTAAATCACTTAAATCACCTTTCTTCTCCATTCTGATGCTCGATGTTCAGCTAGTTGTCTTGACCACTTCTACATGCCTAAATGCATTGAGCTGCAACCATGTGATTGGCTGATTAGCTATTTGTCTTAACAAGCAACTGAACAGGTGTACCAAATAAAGTGGCTGGTGAATATATATATATATATATATATATATATATATATATATATATATATATATACACAGTTAGTTAAATTCTGTGTGTGTTTGTTTTATATGGTGACTTTATTCTCCTGTATGAGTGTGAATGTGTGTGTGTGTGTGTGTGTGTGTACTTGTGTTGTATGAATGGGACTTGACTTTGTAACTTGACCTTTGCCCTTTGTCCTCACATATCCTCTGTTATCAGGCAGTGAGAGGCACGATGACCTGGCCATGAGCTCCTTTTTCTGGGTGGGGGTGTGGGGGTGCGGGGTGTGGGGGGAATTGGGATCAGCCATTCTGAGTCATTCCACTGTTCTCCCCAGGCCAAAGCTCAGCTCTGTGGTTCAATCCCACTGGGCTTATTTACCAGCCCGTCTCACTATTGCTAAACATACTCCATGGCTTTTGTCATGTGCTAAGAGCCAAACCAAACACAGCAGTGAAATGTTGACCTCATTTAAAAAAGGACCGTCTTTATTTTTTATTTCATTTCGAGACACTGACGAGAAGTGCATATCACTTTTGAAGGTAATTAGTGCTCTATCAATATACCGATATTGGTGTCACAGAACATTTTTAGTTGTAGTGAGTAATAACACTGCAATATTTAGTTTACCAGGTGCTTAAGATAGTTTTGAAAGAACTAAATAAAAAATAAATATTCATTTTCTTCCTAATTATTTGTTGATAGCAATGTGGTTTCTGTCCTAAAATTTAAAATACTGTGTATCGTTCCCTTTGGTGTAACATTAAGATAAGATTAACAGTCCAGTCAGACAAAGCCATGTCATCTCTGCAAGATATCATTTTAGCATAGCATAGCAATACTGAGGAAGCATGGCTTCGTTACCGTTGCCAGTGCGATTTTAAATATGATACTATGGTGATATATTGTTTGTACTGTGCAATGGTTTTAGACCCCTAAAAAAGTAAAAATTGAAAAGTAGATTGCCTGAGCGGTAAACACTTATTTAAAAAACACAAATATTAGAATAAATACAAATGACATTAATAGAATCAGTAGTGAATTAACATGTCAGTGTGTTTATTAAACCATTTCCAAACCTGTGCTGCTTCTGGAATTCAAAAAATCTGTGGGAAGGCTGGGGCATTGAGGAGACTTCTGGAACCAAGCTTTGTTCTTTGAACTAGCTCACAAGCTATTTATTTCAAAATAAAAAATTCTTGTTACTTTTTCTGTTTCTTCATGTTACATCTGATAGATGATGTTTTTCCAAAGACAAACATACTATTTGCCAAAATAAATACTTTAAAATAATGTGCTGAAGTGCCAAAGAAGTTTGCACAGTAATGTATTTAGAAAGCATTTTGATTTGGAATTTTATCAGTTCAAGCCAGCACCATATGTAACCAGATTAAGAGTTCTCAACAGGAGAGATTTCCCCACGAACAAGGGAGCTTTCTTGGTACTTTCCGGGCCACTCTCACTGCTGTGAAGATCATGCAAAGGCTCGGTGTCGTATTGTTTACTTACTGCTGAGTACCATCACTATGAGTCATACGGTGAACCTGGCCCTTAAGAGAGTTCAACAATCAACTTTAATGTTTCACAATGTGCCTGCTAGCCTCTTAGGACTCTCTCTCTCTCTCTCTCTCTCTCTGTCTGTCTGTCTGTCTGCTCTCCTACTCACAGGCCTGCATTGATGTCACACATGGAGCTCGGCTCTCAGAGAAATGAGTCAGTGATGACGACTCCTTGCTCGTTTGCTGCACATTGTTTACGTCTCACAAAAGTCAGCACCTCACAAGCTGTACTCCCCAACACGACAGCACACAGGGTCAACTCTGTTTGATGTAACACATACGCATAGAAATGTCAGGTCATTTAGGGGCTATTTTCCGAAAGGGGGCTGATTATTCCTCCAGTATTCTTTCATTAAAATGTGTAATGTTCCTTTATCAGTAGAGAGCAACAGCTCAGTGGCACACTGTGAGATAGGCAGTAAGTGGGGTGCCTCGCTCTATACTTCCTCTAGTCTTAGCAGGCCCTTTTTCAGGAAGTGAGGTCATTTCCTGCCACAGTGTACCACGATGGAAATTGGCCTCGGGACCCTAGAATTTCCAGGGCTTTTTTCCCTTTATTTTGTTTTTGATGTATTATTAGATACACAACTGTAAGTAAAAAATCTTTCCTACCAATGACATCTAAAGCTTCTTTATAAGTACATATGCAGTTTAACTCAATATAGTGTTCTGATGTGTTGTGTGAGACTTGTTAAATTTTGAATTTGTTTATTGGGTGAAATAGATAATAACATATCAAAATATACTAAAATATAAAGCTCTTACTAAGTTGGTCATCTAAAAGCTTTTTTGGTCATCTTTAAACTGACCAAATTGCAAAAGATATTTTTAACGTAACTAAATCATTCCAAACAGTCAGCCTTACAGCAAAATGAGTTCTTCCCAAATTGGTCTGACTGTGGTCATGAACCTGTCAGGATCCTGTGGATGTAGATATGTATTTCTAAAACTAAGAGAAAAAAAGAACATAGTAGTATAACAAATATACTTGTGATACATGAATCCTGTTTTTTTTCCAAGCTAAGTACAAGTATATATTTAAAATACTTGTTAATATCGGTTCCAATACCATACTGAGTAACCTACTTAAATTTAGTAGAAAATTTGTGTGATATACCTCAACAGTTAAATCAGAAATATGTAAGTAAAATACTATTCATAGTTTTAATCATCTGTTTCTTTTAATAACAGTTTCTGTAGCACAGTGACAACAGGAATCACATCCGAGGCAAACACATCCAAATAGCTCACTTGTGAAGTGTCGGACAAAACCAGTAATTTAACAGTTTTAAAAAGTTTAAACAATTTTATAAGTTTTCTCATTGAAAGTTAAAAATCTGTCAAATTATGGTGATTTAATTTCTTAGAAAAAAACTTTTTACTGTAACTTAACAGTTTGACTACATATTCTAACTTATAGTATTTTATCATACAACCCCAATTCCAATGAAATTGGGACATTGTGTAAAACATAAATAGAAACAGAATACGATGATTTGAAAATCCTTTTCAACCTATATTCAATTGAATACACTACAAAGACAAGATATTTAATGTTCAAATGGATAAACTTCATTGGGTTTTTTTAAATATTCACTTCATTTTGAATTTGATGCCTGTAACACATTCCAAAGAAGTTGGGACAGGGGCAACAAAAGATTGGGAAAGTTGAGGAATGCTCAAAAAACACCTGTTTGGAACATTCCACAGGTGAACAGGTTAATTGGAAACAGGTGAGTGTCATGAGTGGGTATGAAGGGAGCATCCCTGAAAGGCTCAGTCGTTCATAAGCAAGGATGGGGCGAGGTTCACCACTTTGTGAACAACTGCGTGAGCAAATAGTCCAACAGTTTAAGAACAACGTTTCTCAACATGCAATTGCAATGAATTTAGGGATTTCATCATCTACAGTCCATAATATCATCAAAAGATTCAGAGAATCTGGAGAAATCTCTGCAAGTAAGCGGCCAAGGCAGAAAACCAACATTGCCCGTGATCTTCGATCCCTCAGGCGGCACTGCATTAAAAACCGACATTATTCTGTAATGGATATTACAACATGGGCTCAGGAACACTTCAGAAAAACATTGTCAGTGAACACAGTTCGTCACTCCGTCTACAAGTGCAAGTCTGGGCCCGAGCTCATCTGAGATGGACTGACGCAAAGTGGAAAAGTGTCCTGTGGTCTGACGAGTCTACATTTTCAAATCATCAAGACAATGCCAAGCCACATTCTGCACGTGTTACAACAGCGTGGCTTCGTAGTAAAAGAGTACGGGTACTTGACTGACTTGCCTGTTGTCCAGACCTGTCTCCCATTGAAAATGTGTGACTCTTTATGAAGCACAAAACACGACAACAGAGACCCCGGACTGTTGAGCAACTGAAGTCGTTCATCAAGCAAGAATGGGAAAGAATTCCACCTACAAAGCTTCAACAATTAGTGTCATCAGTTCCCAAACGCTTATTGAGTGTTATTAAAAGGAAAGGTGATGTAACACAGTGGTAAATATGCCCCTGTCCAAACTTCTTTGGAATGTGTTGCAGGCATTAAATTCAAAATGAGTGAATATTTGCAAAAAACAATAAAGTTTATCCGATTGAACATTAAATATCTTGTCTTTGTAGTGTAGTCAGTTGAATAAAGGTTGAAAAGGATTTGCAAATCATTGTGTTCTGTTTTTATTTATGTTTTACACAACGTCTCAACAATAACAACCATTAAAACAAATACAAATGTCTGAAATAAAAGTCGTACTTTGTCTAGTCTTTACAGCAGGTCTTTACACCATTTCTCTTTGCACACCTGCTTGAATTTGTCCTCAATCTCCTTAAATATCTTTTTCATACATCTTCTTGGTGCCATCATGATTTTTTGCAGCTCTTGTTGCTGCTATTCATCTTCACATGGCTTACAAATGAAACTTGCTAAATTGGTAATACAAAAAGTAAATAACTCTGTGGAGCACTGCCTGTTGCATCAACCAGTACCAGATTTACACCACCACACTGAATTTGACATCCTAATGTCTTAAGGCTGATGTTCGATTCTTATTTAAATTTCCATTTCCACCTTAAATACTTCAGCACTTACACGCTACTGCCCTTACAGGCATCTGAATGTAACTGCTGCATCACTTAAGGTGTAACAGGAAATGAGTATAAGAAACTAAACGTATATATTTATATTGTTTATAATTAATTTCATTTATATTGTTTATAATTCAATCATAAAAACAGTGCCTTTTTTTAATGGTCAACAAAGGTAAGACCACACAAAGGAACAGCTCATCATGGTAGGTTTCAAGTCTTTCATCAGTAATAAAATACAGTGCAGTGTATATACAGTGTACAGTGAAGAAGCAGCATTCATACAGATTAGAGCTCCATAAGCAAAACATTATAATGTACCACTAGCAGCATTCTACTTGAGGAACAAACAAGGCCCACATAAAAGAGGTGAAGTCCATGGCAGATTGCGCTTTCCTTTTGTCTTTAGGCAAACAAAGTGTGACTCAAAGTGTATTTATGCTGAGTCTGCTGCTGCACTTAGCAAAGCAGAGACGCTATTGGCCTAGTATGGTGTGGAAAGAGACAAACTGTTCCCTCTGACACAATGGTTGTTAGTACACAAAGTTTTAGTGTCAGATTTTTATGACACAGTTATCTCCCAGGAACTTGATGGCCCTGTTGTAACTGTGGCGGGTAAGTGAGTGAGAGAGAGTTACACTCCTTTGTGGGCCTTCCAGCTTGTTGCAGAGCTTAGGAGAACACTTTTTTTCTCCAAATTACACCAGTTACTCATTTCAGACTTTATTCATAAAGGCTGAATGTTTTGCCGTATGTGTAATAGTGAAACAAGTGTTATGACTGCTTCAGTTTTTAGAATTGCACCATTTCCAGGAGTTTCAACTCAAATATTGCTTCATAATATGAGGATTCCTGTCAAAGCTACTGTCACTACTGAATGATGTCTCTGAAATTAGTCCTTCTCAAGACATTTGGGACTGCCAATGACAATATATTGTAGTATATGTCAACAATATATGGCAGTTGTTTTAGTACTTGCTGTGATGTATATCTTCTTTTTATTTCTATCATTGATTTTGTATGTAACCTTGAGCTTGGGAAAGCAACTGTATAAATAAAACAACAACATTTCATAGTTTTTACCATTATTACTCGAATACTTCTAATCTACATGCAGTTAATACATCGCTATTTGCCGAGAGTTGCATTTGCTATATGAATGTACCTTATCATGATATGTAAATGACATTGTGTTGTAGGCATGTAAGAGTGTACAAACCTCAGTTCTAAGAAAGGTAAGAGATGCTAATGAAATATTTAGAAGAAAATTATTAGTAGATTCTTTTTTAAATCTTTTTTTGCCAATAAAAGAATCACTTTATCAGTTAATCTTTTGTAAATGTACGCTCAGTGAAACTTTTATGCTTGCAACATGTTCCAAAAAAAGATAAGCACTAAGTAATCGTTTGGGGACCGAAGACACCAACTGATTTTATTGGAAAGTTGATTTTTTCCATTCCACACATTCCACTTCCATTACACACGTCTTCAGCTGCACGGCATAAGGAGCTTTTGTTGTCATATCTTGTGCTTCATAATGCACCTCACATTTCCAGACAAATCTGGACTGTAGGGAGACCTGTCTTGCACTTGCACTCTCTGACTATACAGTCATACTGTTGTAACTGATGTGATATCATAAGCATGGACATCTTTGAAAAAGATTTGGCAACTTATGTTACAACCCCAATTCCAATGAAGTTGGGACGTTGTGTAAAACATAAATAAAAACAGAATACGATGATTTGTAAATCCTTTTCAACCTATATTCAATTGAATACACTAAAAAGACAAGATATTTAATGTTCAAATGGATAAACTTTATTGTTTTTTGCAAATGTTCACTCATTTTGAATTTGATGTCTGTAACATGTTCCAAAGAAGTTGGGACAGGGGCAACAAAAGACTGGGAAAGTTGAGGAATGCTCAAAAGCCACCTGTTTGGAACATTCCACAGGTGAACAGGTTAATTGGAAACAGGTGAGTGTCATGATTGGGTACAAAGGGAGCATCCCTGAAAGGCTCAGTCGTTCACAAGTAAGGATAGGGCAAGGTTCACCACTTCGTGAACAACTACGTGAGCAAATAGTCCAACACTTTAAGAACAACGTTTCTCAACATGCAATTGCAAGGGATTTCATCATCTACAGTCCATAATATCATCAAAAGATTCAGAGAAAATAGAGAAATCTCTGCAAGTAAGCAGCAAGGCAGAAAACTAACATTGAATGCCCGTGACCTTCGTACCCTCAGGCGGCATTAAAAACTGACATCATTCTGTAACGGATATTACCACATGGGCTTAGGAACACTTCAGAAAAACATTGTCAGTTAAAACTCTGCCATGAAAAGTGAAAGCCATATATCAACACCACCCAGAAACGCCGCCGGCTTCTCTGGGCCCGAGCTCATCTGAGATGGACTGACGCAAAGTGGAAAAGTGTCCTGTGGTCTGACGAATCCACATTTCAAATTGTTTTTGGAAATCATGGACGTCGTGTCCTCCGGGCCAAAGAGGAAAAGGACTGCCTGGATTGTTATCAGCGCAAAGTTCAAAAGCCAGCATCTCTGATGGTATGGGGGTGTGTTAGTGCCCATGGCATGGGGAACTTGCACATCTGTGAAGGCACCATTAATGCTGAAAGGTACATACAGGTTTTGGAGCAACCTATGCTGCCATCCAAGCAACGTCTTTTTCAGGGACGTCCCTGCTTATTTCATCAAGACAATGCCAAGCCACATTCTGCACGTGTTACAACAGCGTGGCTTCGTAGTAAAAGAGTACGGGTACTTGACTGACTTGCCTGTTGTCCAGACCTGTCTCCCATTGAAAATGTGTGGCGCATTATGAAGCACAAAATACGACAACAGAGACCCCAGACTGTTGAACAACTGAAGTTGTACATCAAGCAAGAATGGGAAAGAATTCCACCTACAAAGCTTCAACAGTTGCCTTCAACTTCAACTTCTTTGGAACATGTTGCAGGCATCAAATTCAAAATGAGTGAATATTTGCAAAAAACAATAAAATTTATGCACTTGAACATTAAATATCTTGTCTTTGTAGTGTATTCAATTGAATATAGGTTGAAAAGGATTTGCAAATCCTCGTATTCTGTTTTTCTTTATGTTTCACACAATGTCCCAACTTCATTGGAATTGAGGTTCTACTTCAAATTGCACATATGTCTTTGTCACAGCACATTACCTACTTCATGGGTGCTAATAGACCCAGTACCAAGACAGACAGTCATTTTTTAACTTTACATTGGTAACAGTATAAATGGTTGGCCCAGAGAACATGTCCATTATTTACATAAACAATCTGAAAGGTTTCCTTGTCAGTCCAAAATACACATTTTCATTGTGTGTTATTCCATTTCAGATGATGAGCCCAGAGATGTGAGCAGGCATTTGTGGACATTGTTGACATCTGGCTTCCATTGAGCACGGGACAATCTTAGCTTGCATTTGTGGATGCAGTGCACAATGGTGCTTATTGACAACATTTTATCAAAGTATTCCTGAGCTAATGTAGTGGTGGCCATCACAAAAGCCTGACAGTTTTTAATGCAGTGGCATCTGAGGCTTTGAAGGTTACAGGCTTTCACGCAAAGGGATTTCTCAGAAGTACTTGGATCTTTTGATGACATGATATTATACCCCTCAGAGGGCAAATTACCTATAATCCTTGCAATCTCCTGTTGAGGCTGTTAGATTATTTGCTAATATATTTTTGGCCAAGTGACGAGCCTTGACCCATCCTTCCTTATAATGGACTAGACCTTTTCTGGATGCTCCTTTTATATTCAAGCATGATTGCTCTTCTTTCAGAATGTGCTTAATAATGAAAAAAATGAAGTTGTTAAAAGAGTACATTATGTCTTTAAATATTAAACATTAAATGCCTTGTCTTTGTAGTGTTTTGGTTTAAATACAGTTCAAAGTGGATTTAGAGGCATTGCTTTTTATTGTTGTTTACATTTTATGACCTGTACCAACTTTTTTGGGACAATGAGCTTTGTATAAGTGTGTTTATGTAAAGAGTATGCATCTAAGAGAAAGAGAAAGAGAGGGTGTCGGCACTGGAGAAAGTAGCCTCAAAACATCCTGCCCTACTTCATCTCTCTCTCTTACTCTCTGTCTCGCTCAGTGGAACATGCAGAGGTGGAAGCAGTTCTTTCTTGTCAGAGTGCACATACATATACAGCTACATATGCAACCCACAGAAGCACAGAAACACATGCATTTAACCCTTTCCGTGCCCACTCAGGAATCTCCGCTTCATTTAATTTAAAAAGAAAAACACCTACAAACTTATTGGCAGTGGCTTATTTACAGGAAGTGGGCTTCATCTAATACTGCAGAAGTATTAATGTTCCCCTGAAAAATTGAATTATCATGCCATACTGTATAAATGGCTGCAAAATGTTTCCATTCCAGAGTGCTCTGTGTTTAGTCTGAGAGTGATCAGAACTCACGCTTTCAGAATTACGTGGCCCTTCATTCTAGGCCATTGGGGTCAGGGACACAGAGACAGAGACTATGTCTGTTTGCTGTTTTGCAACATTTTCTGGCGACAGAGGCTTGTAATGTCCCTGGTCTTTTCTTGTCTTGTAGTTTCCATTACTGAATCACAGAATCACTTCGAAGACTGGAACAGAAGGTGAATGCCTGTTTTTGGGGCTAACCACTAACACCCTTCCCAGTGATGGTCCAGCAAACATAGCGCTCTCTGGCCCCCTGTGTTTGTTCAGGAGGGTGATTACGGGAAGGGCCAGGATAAGCGAGTTTAAATAGAGCCAGAGTGGTTTCCTCTGGGAATGGGTTAATGATATAAGGAGGCCAAAAACAAGCACTAGCAAACAAGTCATACTTTTACAAAAGTTCCTCAAATGACATCTTACAGCTCACTGCTATCATAAATGTCAGATTGTTTTTGCATTTTTGACCTTTTCTTAGCGGATGATGGAAACTTAAGTGTTCCAAATTTAACTGTAATTTCATAACAGTTAGCTTCATGCTAGTGCTACGAGCATTTTTAATGTTGGCGCCATAGATGGGGCCAGGTGTTCTGTAAGTATGTGTGTGCTTATGCCTGTGTTTTGGGAGGGGAATTGGAGGGTTAAATGGGTCTGGGTTTAACTATAATGCAAATGCTAGTAAAGTAATCGGCCAAATTACCAAAGCTAAAATAATTTCCTGTAGTGGTGCTTAGAATCAGCTATTTCTGCCTCGCCTTGTTTGTTTTGGTGGGGGGAGGGGGCTGGAAGGGTAGAAGGGGTCTGTGGACACATAATCCTCCCCTAAAAAAGTGATTTATTTATGAATTCCAGCCCTGAGTCCCCCCCCCCCCCCTCCTCCCTTCTCCCCCATAGGCCTCTGGAGAGAGCACAAGCCTGCCAGAAGTCATTGGCTGATGTTTACAGGACTGGATTGGCTATTTCCCGTGGTGCCTTGTGCCTGTGGTGATATCTTATTTATATAAGGCCTGATACGGGAGAACAGAGGGGTTTATTTTGGGATATTCCCCATAGATGGATTCGATTCCTCCAACTGGAGCTATTTCCTAAATACGTGCTGCCCTCCTGGTTCTGGAGTGTGTTTGCAGTCAGCACACAAAGTTTATTAATTGACACATTTAGCAGACATGGCTTCATTCTCTCTAGCTGTAAAATAATGCGCTGAATGTACTTATTACCGAAGTAGGTGTTTGTTCCAGACTATTGTTACTGTAAGGAGGCCAAAAAAGTGTTATCAGTGTTCTCAGACGATTGTGTTACTTTTAATTAGCTGAGAGAAAAGGCTGGATGGGATGTGAGAGCTGTGTTCCAAAGTAACAAACTCATAAAACAAGCTTTGTAATGGCTTATTAAAGAATGATTGTGAAACACTGCAAACTTTAAAAATCACAGCTGTGCCCAGAATTTCAGTGTACATGCATCGCGTTTTAACTTCTGGGACGAGCAAAGTAAACCACTGACATCTATAGTAGGCCTCTGCATATGCCAGAGAAAGTTTGATGGTAATAATATTTGCTGCAATATAGTATAATATCTAGGCTTTGGCACTGTTTTCCTAAATGTTTGAGCTCTGAAGCACAAACAAACAAAAACAGAACATATTTTCAGCATTAGAATGGCCATCTGGCTTTTATAACACCTTGCGTCATGGTGCGTGGTGCTTGCTGCCGCTCCCAGCCACCCCCACTGCTGATAGTCTGCTGCTCTTTCGTTTTACTGGGTTCTCTCTCGGCGTGTAATCCGTGACAAACCCGTAGTGGGAAGTATGTTCTGGCTACAAAGACCCAGTGAGCTAATGAGTACTGCAGAGGGAACTGCAGAGGGAATTATGGGAAAGGGCTGTGCTTCCCGGCTACATCAACACTCGGGCCCAGATGTGCATTGGCACATGTGTAGTGTACTGTGTAGTGTGTTTGTGCATGCACACTTCTTGCTCATTGAGAAGGTTTCACAGTCCTATCTTCTCTCCCTCTCTCAGCTCCAGCACTACCAAGTTAGGAAGAGGAAGAGGCCAGTGTGGCATCTCCCCAGCAACAATATCTGCAACAGTGCTGTAGCTGCCTCGCTAGCCTGCCTTTTTCATCCAGCAAATTTATGAGGCCTGAATGGAATCATTAGGATCGGCCTGAAAACGGCGCTCTTCCCAAATATTTCAGCCAGTGCTATTTGTATCGCACTCCTCCAGCTCCTCCAGCTATTTGAAGCTGAAATGGATCTGTTTACTCACGTTTCCCTCAGTTTTACAGTTATTTAGGTGGTTTACAGCGCACTTATGTCTTGGAAAGATAAAATAAGGTAGAATATCCAACTTCTTCATGTCATTTAGAGTCAAAATTGGATCTATAGGCTTCAGATGTTTCTCATACAAATTTCAAAGTTTCAGATATTGTATGGTAACATTAACCCTTGTAACTCGCCAGTGATAACAAAGTATAGAATAAAGTATGTTGCAATTTAAAAGTGCAGACCATAAACTCTCAACTGATACATACTTGTGTTTATAAGTAGAAGTACAAAATATTTTATTTTGATTTAAATTTGAAGTCATTGCTTGCTATTGCAAAAGATAAGACAATGGTGACTTGAAGCTGTTGTTCCAGAATGTAAATGGTTTGTAATCGCAATTCAGTGTGTGACTGCATTATTGCATTTGGACAGTATAGCAAATTCAACGTAACTCTCAACTTCTGGCAAAATGGTTTGCTGGCCAAACATCACTACCGTGCTACCCCTACCTTGCTGTTCTACCCATTTTTTAAACCTATTTCATACGTCCTTGTTGCCATGATCCTTCACATTCTCCATGGTCTAGTGCTTAAGTGCAGTCAGGGGTTTCTGAACTCTACCTCTGGGCCATTCTCCCCTTTAAGTGTCATATACTCAAGCAGTTTCATAGCCAGATCCAGCAGAGGGCTGTGGGTTCAATCCCTGTTGAAACTCCTCTGACATCATTCTTCTGTGTTCGGTACTTTAGCCGCATTATTTTAAATAAAAGCCAGCATGAGAGGCAATAGGGACCAGGTGGAGCTGGTAACTAGGAGCCTCTCCACTTACCAACATGTTCAGAAGAGAGGCAGCAAGAGCAAACCGGCCTCTTTCATATGGGCATTGGCTTCAGGGTTCAATACTAGGTCCTGCAATGGTTTCAATTTCATGGTTGATCTTCTGAAACACTGTAAGTCCTTTTGTATGAAAAGGTAATGCTGAAAGGTACAACAGCCACTTTTGTTTCCTCCAGTAAAATCTAGTTTATATCATGTTTTTTATTGGAATGGTTTTACATCAAACCAAGGAGCACGCATCAGTCCTTGGAGGAAGATGTTGCACCACTATGGGGATGGTATGCTTGTGTGAATATGATGGAAATTGTGACATTGATTTCCCTTATTCGCAGCATTGGCCCTTTACTAAATTTGCCTTAATTTCAGTTTGACTCAATATCCAGATAGAGACTTGATGTAAAACATGAGACCAATTAACCTCGTTTTGGGTCTTTGATGCACAGTTTTTACAGCTGTCCAAAGATGAAAACCCAAGAAAAATGGTTTAGGTTTTCTAAGTTGTGTAAGCAGGTACAGTTGCATATTTCTACAAAAATCATGTATGAAGCATAAAACTCATGACAGTATTTTTTAAATTCTAATTTGATTCATCTTCATACATTGACACAGTTTGTATCAGCAAAATAATTGGTAGTGTCTGACACCATTTATTTGATCCACATTTTGATTACATTTTGGAGTATGAAGACCTAGATTTAACAAGTAATCAACAGTTATCTTTAGGTTCACTTCAAGGGGACAATGGGAATGCCAAAATAAGTCATTCTGTCTAGGGGAGATTGTCTAGGGCCTGCACACAATTTATGTTATTTATTCCAGCAAGACTCATATTTCTGGAGTGGGTTCCAGGGTCTGGATCTAGAGTTGCATGGTTGTAAATATCACGATTCCTTAAGTACAGATTTCAGCACCTTCCCTCTAACAATAAGCAGTTTCCCTCACAATGATAGACTTTGCTCTAGCTCATTATTAACTGAGGTTTTGGCTTTCTCAACCCCTGGTTTAGTATTACATATAGAGTTACTTTCACATGCATAATTTGTTCTGTTGAGAAATGACAGATGTTTTTCCCCTTCATCTATTCAGCTGAAGTCTGTCCATCCTGGTTGTACTAGATGTTCTTCAAGACTTTATGTCTCAATGCCAAGTGCATTTTAACACAATTAACAATGCAAATCTAGAAGTATTTCCCTTTTTAAAGGTTTACCACTGAAAATTCCTTCAAGCACTATCAGGATTTTAGCAGTGAGCCTAAACATAGTAGCAAGGGTGTTGCCTCTGTATCTTTGGAAATACAAACCTATGAAAGCTCTAGAGATGAATCTCTTTCTTCATCTCTCTCAGGCTGCAGATGAGCACTTGTGTGGTGTTGTGAAACTTCCCTTGTTTGAGAAAGTACTGGAGTTACCAACAGTGTGACTTCCATGCTTAACAACAATTTTTGGCACTTTCTTAAGCTGAAGCAGCGCATATTGGCTGAGGAACATATCACTCCTCTTATTTTGGCCTGAAGGGAGGTACCAGTGATTCATTAGCATCATATTCTTACACAAGCTGAAGTAGTCAGTAACATATCTGCAGTCATGTGTTTTTACTGGAACATGCAGCTAAGCATTATTTCTCTGAAGTTCTGTACAAATCATTTAGACTGCATTTATATTGTATTAGTATTTACATTGTATTTGGGTGTTTGTGAGTGTGGAAGAATTATCTCAAGTTTTTATTAAACACTCTTGATTCTTGTTTTGATAGACTAATATTGGCCATCAAACATTTAGTGACAGTTTGCTTATCAAGCTCTTTTTAATACGTGAGAATATCATTTTTTATTGGTTTTCAGTAACTTACTAGACAGAAAGTTGTCCAGGTATTGCCATTTTCTTCTGTTAACTGCAAAATGACAAAAGTACTACCTTGGGAACAAACAGTTGGAACGGATAAACCACCTTTGGGGAAAAGGCCTGTAAAATGGGCTTTTAGCAATAGGTTGGAAACTAGGCAAAACATACTCTTCGTGCCAAAGACTCTTGGGAAATATGCTTGTTAGTACTAGCAAATAACTGTTTTGACAAAACTTTTACATTTATTTTTTGTACTTAATTAAAAAGAAACTGAAAAAACTCAGAAGTGCAAATATTTATTTGGAACTTTCAAAGAAGGCAAAGTGACCCCAAAATTTGATGAATATATATATATATATGTATGTCTCATAATCTTTTCTTTTCCTCTGAGTGTATTCCAGTCATTGTGTTCCAGCTGTCTGAACTTTCTCAAGGGAGTGTAGAATTCTAGCACTGAGGAGGGTTTATTGGCCCTGTGCCTTTGCTTATACCATGCCCAAATGTTTCTTCAGCATCCCCCGCCCCTCCGCTTTCCTCTTCGTCTGCTTCTCTGGGCCTTTTTGTTTGTTTAATATGTGGAAAAAACCATAAACATTAGTGTATGATTTGTGGAAAGAGGCTTAAGAATGATTGGTGGAGCAAGACAAGGAGAGAGAGAAAGAAAAAAGAAATAAAACTTGCAGGGGTGTCTTGTGGGAGTGTATGAGTGTGCATGAGTTTTAGCGCATGCATGTTCTTGCATGTGCGTGTGACAGTGAAAGGACATGCGTTTGTGGGGGTGAATTTATTTATAGGGGGTGGGTGGAGTTTATAGAGATTCCACTGTGGCTCATATTAGTAGGTGTAAGGTATGGGGAATGTGTGTGTGTGTGTTTGACTCATTAACGAATCTGGGTCAAACAGTTCATCATAGCAGCACTTTTTCTGTCTTGCTTTTTTGTCCATTGATTTTAGATTGAAAGTGACAACCCATTAAACCCTGTCTAAACTCAGTTTAATCCTTTAGGCCTGGACAAAATACATGGCTGTTTCTGGCATTTAATCTGCTCTTCTCTAATAATCATGTGATTTTTCAGCACTGTTGTTGCATGTTATTGTTACTCTGACACTAATAAGTGCTTTCCGATCAAGGCAAGGTTTCTAAAGAGTCTTAAATGGTAGAGTGAGCATCACACTGACCACTGTTTCTTTCAATTATAGTGATGGTCACTCTAAACTGCTTTTGGAAAACTGTGTTTACCAATCACGTTTACCAAAAGGAAACCTTGTGCATGTTTTATAATAGAAAAAAATGGTAGCACGCACAAGGCACTTATTCTTTATGCTGAAGCGATTAATTATGGCCAAACATGAACATTCACGTGCCATAAGTGACCTCATGGCATATTTAAACAGTTTTAGTTCTAGTTTTAGTGGATCACCACCGAGACACTTGGTTTGATAGTTCATCCTTTAAATTACAGGCTAGTTATGAATCTTACTCAGCTTATTGATCTTAATATGTCTATTATTTAGTACTACTGTATTGTTCATTAACTGCTCCACAATGAAAATATTGTTAAAAGAATGAAAAGTTAAAGAGTGGGCCCAGATACAGACAGAGGATTGGTTTCCTAGACAAGGATTAAGTCTAGTCCTGGACTACACCGAAAGGTACATGTAGTCCAAGTTATTCATTATTCAGTTTAAGAACTATTCTGTTATTTATTGTGCCCTCCCTTTATTACAGCTTCTCTTATTTTCAGAAGACTTGCTAACAGTTTTTCAAAGAAAAGATATGTTTTCATACCTCTAAAGCTCAGAAGTTGGTTGCATTTTCTGCTTCTCGTGAGCCAAGTAATCCCAAACACATTCAGTGATGTTTAGATTGTTCTGAAAACACCCGCAGCTGCTTTGTTGACTCACTCTTCCTTTTTTTGATTTGTTCTTCTTTTTGGTCTGTTTCCTTTTCTCAATACTGGCTTCTTGACATCTACACATCCTTTTAGACCCGAGCTCCGAGTAGTCTTCTCATAGTGGAAGAATGGACAGAAACACCTGTGGATTTTTTCAGATCTGAAGCAAGAGTGGTCATTATTATTATTATCCATCCATCCATCCATCCATCCATCCATCCATCCATCCATCCATCCATCCATCCATCCATCCATCCATCCATCCATCCATTTTCTAAGCCGCTTCTCCGTCAGGGTCGCGGGGGGGTGCTGGAGCCTATCCCAGCAGTCTTCGGGCGGAAGGCAGGATACACCCTGGACAGGTCGCCAGTCCATCGCAGGGCAGACAGACACTCACACACTCACACCTAGGGGCAATGTAGCATGTCCAATTGGCCTGACTGCATGTCTTTGGACTGTGGGAGGAAACCGGAGAACCCGGAGGAAACCCACGCAGACACGGGGAGAACATACAAACTCCACACAGAGAGGACCCCGGTCACCCGGCTGGGGAATCGAACCTAGGCCCTCCTTGCTGTGAGGCGACAGCGCTACCCACCACGCCACCGTGCTGCCTATTATTATTATTATTATTATTATTATTATTATTATTATTATTATTATTATTATTATTATTATTATTATTATTATTAAGTAATAGGGCTTACTTACAGTTTAAATTAGGCTATTGAATAATCTATTTCTGATACAGCTTCTTAGGCCCAATCCCATTTCACCCCTTGCCCCTACCACTTAGCCTTAGCCTTAGGCTGTCCCGATTTTTGTTGAGATAGAGGGGTAGGGTGAAGTGTTAGGGCTTCATGCCCCTCCATATAGAAGTTTTTCAGAGGTACACTCCAAACAGTAAGACAGCTGCACAAAAGAAACCATACATTGATAAATCATAACATGCATAGAAACATCTGGAACTGATTTGTCATAATGCTCACAATATACAGTACAAACATTGCGATTTGTTAGAGGGTTTGTTTACATATTGCAGAGATCATTATTGTTAAAGTCAATATCATTCTAACATTTAATACACAATATATTGTCTTTACATGTGATTGTTATTCTTTTGTGTGTGTGTGTAATTTGCCAGATCAGTGTCAGGACACTACAGCATAGGCACTTCAAAAGTGTCTTTAACTAAGTGAGTCTATCAGTGATGCTGAACATTTCACTCTTTCCCCACCCGTTACACACTCATACACACAGTCACACACACATGCTCACATGTACACATTGGCTGTTGCGAGTGTGTTGAAACTGAGTTCCTGACCCTGCTGTTTGGACATTGCAGTGGAGTTAGTGATGACAGCGTGTGCTCACGAAGGTCAAAGGTCAGGCCTGGGAGGGGTCAGGGTGCTGATGGACAGGCCACAAACTTGTCTGTCAAACAACACTGTGACCTGTGTGCATGTGGGTTTGTGGGTTTCTGTCATTTTTCTTTGTGCCATTTTTATCTCTCATTCTTTTTCTCTTATCTTTCTGTCTCATCTCTCTCTCTCTCTCTCTCTCTTTCACACACACACACACACACACACACACACACACACACTGTCCCTTTCTCTCTTTCTGTCCCCTGCTCTCTGTTTACTCTCTAAATCTCTCTAAAATGACCATAACTAACAACAGGGCCAAATGTACAAGGGTATGAGGGCAAATGTACATCATAAGCCCATTACAGTAATATAGTTAGTAGATAAGCAGTATATTAGGCCAATAGTTTGTCATGATCTCTTTTTCAGGGGAATAGTAAGCTGTTTTACAGTTATATTTGTCATTTTAAACATGAATCAGTTTGATATTCACCTCTATATGCTTTTAGCTGTTAAAGTATATGAATGTATTGAAGTATATGAGTGTAAGACCTCACTACTTTTTGTGAGATAAATGTTTTGTACAGTAGGCCAGTGTTCAGTTTTGATGCAAGAAGGCAGCATACACTGCCAACTATTGTTAAAGCTGGGTATTGCGTCTCTACATTGACATTTGTTTCTGAAATTCAGCACAACATTTTGGTAACATTTTGGTATTTTCTGAATGACCAGAAAAACACATAACAAAGTAAACTAGTACAACTCAGACACAAAGACATATGCACATTGTTGCTATTTACAAAGTATTAATAGAACCTCTCCAGTCAAATGTTGTTTACTGACTAATCATGTATGTGCAATATTGGACTTATCTATACCGATATATGGATAATGAACTAAGATGGACGTGATATCTTCGATCTAATATATTGTTTCAACTGGTTTTATCAGTTGTGTTGGCATTACTAATGTATTGCATGGGGCTTTTTAAGGTACCGTGGTGCTATGTGGGTCGCAGGCAGTTACATAACATTGATGGATGACTGATGTGTTGATAGCGTATCAGGACTTGCTTAGCTGAGAGGGATTGCTGGAGAGAGGTGTGGACATGTGCCAGGCTTTAGGGTTATTGTAATTGAGTAAAGATAAGGAGGTCAAGTGGAGATAACTAAACTCAAATGCACTGCCATTGTGGGACAGTGTTTGGAGAGATAGTGTTTATGTGAATCATAGGTTACACTGGGATCAAAGGAGTCATAGCAGGTCAATGTAGCCTTTTGAGGATCTACACTGGTCACATATATAGAAATGAACGAGGGGATTTTTATGAGAATTTTGAGCCTTATTTGAGTTGAAATGAAATGATGTTTTGTTAAAAGCAAAACAACTCGGCTTTACGTATATAGTGCTTTTGTATTGTAAAAGTACCATAAGGCAACTTTAGGAAATAGAAAAAGTAAATAAACAATTAAAGAAAGAATTAAAATAAACATACATTAACAAAAACATAAGAACAGAGATGAAATAACCGATAATAAAAAGCCCAACACATTCAGTATAATCAATAAAGGAAAATTAATATATCCAAATACATGAAACTCTTTTAAAGAAAAGTGCATGTTTTAGCCTAGGTATTCAAATCATAACAGTGCCTAAGATGCTAAAATTCAAACAGCAATTGGTTGATTATTCCACTTTTTATATAAAAGATAATACATGACAATAACAAATAGATATATGAAGCACAATTAAGGAACAATTGAGATAAACACTTTCATAAGCTGATAATCTTAATCATTAATGATTAGAAAACTAGCTGGTAGACTGTTAGTGATTTCTGCATGTAAATCCTTTTTCTCATGCATATTTTTTACTTCTGTTTTTTAAGTGTTGAAGTTAGCCTCTCAATTTTCTGTGCAGTAAGTATCTGAATGATCTCTCCCTTATCTGTGTGGTCACAGTGTCCAGCAGGATGTCTTTCCTCAAGGACTGGACAGGTGTCCGGTCTAGAGGTAAAGGGGCTACCCCAGGCCTGGCTCTGCTGCTGTCTCACTTGGGGTCAGGGGTTAATGGAGGCGAACGGCGCCAAGGCTCCCTCTCCCTGGATCTCTCCGGGTGGATTTGGTAAACAGTGAAGCTGTCACAGCAGATTAATGATGAGAAAAGAGCACAGCACAGGGGGCTAATGGCCTCTGCACCAGCCATGAAACTACCTCCACTGCCCCAGAGCAGCTCCAGCTTATCATCAGTGTCTTAAGTCAACCTTGTAACTCCATTTAGTTTATTTATTTGTTTATTTTTACGTTATTTTTTTTTTATTTTGATTTTTAACATTTTAATTTCTAGTTGACTCTACCTTGCAGTGCTTTCCTCAGAAGCAAATTCTGGTAAATGCCAGTACATGCAGCTACCACTCACTCTTTTCTGGTGGCATTAGTTCAATATTAGCAGCTGTCTGTCAGGACTAGCTCAGGTGAAACTGCACGTATCCCTGGGGCTTCATCTGAAGAAAGCTATTGAATGTCACTCACAGAACTTCGCATGACATTTTCAGCAAACCTAAGGAAAGATAAGAAGGGTTAGACAGTAGACATACAAGAGACTTAGTTTCCTCAAGATCCAAGAAGACTGAAACCAGAGACGTGACACTTCATTATGTGTGGGAAACGTATACCACATGTAAGCTCCTTTGATAAATCTGTAAATATGCCCCAGCAAACCAGGCTTTACTGTAAGTCTTAGCCTCCCCCATTCCACTGTAAAACACACATACACACAGAGGGAGCTGTCAGTTGGCCAGCAGGGGGTCAACTCCCCTCCTTTCTCTGTATCTTCTAATAGCCTCCATTGTAAAGGCAGCACAATGGGGAAATGAGGCTTTGATCTTTGGGGGGCCAAGCAAAAAACCACCCATCCAAAGCTCTTTCTCTGTGAGTCTTGACCTTCCACCAGCTCCACCCCCAACATCCCCCTTTCAAACCAACAACAAGGCACTGGTGGAAATTAGGAAATTAAGAAGGCAGGAAGGGTTTTTCATTATATAACCATTTAAAAAAAACAACATACCGAGAGTCACGACTCCCAAAGGGATTCCTGTTTCTTATTTATTACATCACATATTTTCATTATCTTATTTTTCCTTTTCTGCCAAAAGGATTCCCTTATCCCCCCTGCTTTAGGGCAGGATGGAAGGGGTGGTTGGCGGGGAGGGGGACTTTGGGGGAGAGAAAAGGGAGGTGAGGGGATATGCAGTGTTCGGTGTCTGGGACAACTCGCTCCAGAGTCTAGAGCCAACACTAACAGGTTTATATAGTGGCCAAGGCCATAACTCTACTGATTCCCAGACTATAGCCCCCCCCCTTCTTCTCTCTCTCTTGGATTTGCAGGCTTCCAGCTGCCCTCACTTTCTCCTCCAATAGGCCAATGCTCCACTGAGCCTCTATAGAGGGCCCACACCAGGTCTCGCATTGTCTCACCCTCTTGGCCCTTTGCCAGCACCTCTCCCAGCTTTTTGGAAAAACTCGTCCCAACTCCAGCTCCCAAAACCTTTTCTTCTTCTTCTTTTCTTTTCATACCCCTGGTCTCCTCTTCTCTCTTTTCTTCCCCTCCCTTTTTATCTCCTCTTTTCATTGAGGCTCCTTTCTCTCTCTTCCCGGCTCTGCTTTTCTTTCCTCCTCCCTGCACCGCAGAGCTGGTGAATATTTATTGATGCTGCTGTAGAACACCATTGTGTGAATGAATAGATGGAGTACAGGAGAGGAGGGACCAAGAGAATGCTGCTCTCACTCAATGGACAATATGTTTCCCTTGATGAACAGAGACCATACATACCCACACACACATACACACACACTAACACTCACACACTCACAATCACATAAAGAGTTAGTTACGAATTCAGGTTGCTAGTCTATGCTTGTCACATTCAGCACCCATCTCCATTCATCCCTCTCTTTATGCCTCCTTCTCTTTTCTTTTATCTTATTCCTTCTTTTTTTTCTCTCAAGAACACACTGCAGTGTGTGCACATGGCCCGTGTCTCCTCAGGGCAGCTCCATGGAGTGCATTGAGAGCCTGTGGATTTGTCCTCTTGCTCATGTCCCTGTTCATCCCCTTTTGACACAATGGTTTGGTCTCCTCAGGCTTTTTCTACGCTCTGTCAGTGACACCATCCTTCCACATGCGGGGGGGGGGTTGGTTATCAGTGCACCCCCTTCACACCTGAAGTAAACATTGGTGACAAATGACAAATGAGCCTGCAGTATCAGGTGTCAGAAGGGAGGGAAATTTATAAGGTAACAAAGACCTAAAAACCACACAAAACCCGTATCTGCCATTACAGACAGCCTCTATTACAGAGCCTTTGCTTACTTTAACTGCTCCCTCCCAGAAAATTCCTGCACTTATACACTCTTAAAAGTAAAGGTGCCAAAATGCATTGGCCAGTGATGCCATAGAACAGCCACTTTTGGTTCCCAAAAAAACCTTTTTTTGTAAATGTATGAATGTGAACAACCTTTTTAAAGTTTAAAGAACCTCCATATGGTGTAAAAGTAAAAGTTTTAAAAGTAAAATTTCATTATTTTCATAATTTCATTCATTAAGCTTTTTAGAACTTTGGTAAAAATGGATTATTGAGATGTTTCAATGTTATCATAAAACTATTGTTAAACAATGTCTCAGGCATTAGCTAATGTAACCACACACACACACACACACACACACACACACACACACACACAAACACACACACACACACACACAAACACACACATTGTCTAAGCCACTGATCCTTCTGGGTTGCTGGGGGAGCTGGAGCCTAACCCAGCAGTCATTGGGCAGAAGGCAGGCAACACCCTGGACGTTGGTGGACATTGACCATTTTTCAACTGCTTTGAGCATTTTCAACTCAATCTATGAGAAATGGCAAAATGAGGGGACTCTGCATAATCCATGTTGTGGCACAGATTATTATGATGTTTTGGAGCAGAATAATAAAAACTACAGTTACATAGTCCAGTTCAGTAGCATAGCATTTCAGACTGGAAACTCGCTATGACTCCAAACAAAGTTTGCTACAGTTTCTCATTAGGTTGAATTAGAGTTTTGCCAAGATACTGTAGAACTTGTCCAACGTTGTAACAGCTATAAAACAACACATTTCTGGGCAGAGTCAGTCAAAGGATTTTGCTAGAACCATTTGACCAATGCAAAAAACATTCAGGAACCTTTATTTTTAAGAGTGTATCCATGGAGCTGGATTGCTTTCTCATGCTCTATCCTGTTTGTGCAAAGCAACAGTTCACCAGGATGGCTCTGATTGAAGCCAGACGGCTGGACACAGCACAAGGACCTCTCTCATGGCGCCTCAGTCTCTCTCTCTCTCTCTCTCTCTCTCTCTCTCTCTCTCTCTCTCCCTTTCCCTCTTGCTTTCTATCTCCATCTATCTCTCTCATATGAGGTCTGGCTGGAGACCCTCACTGAGCAGGAAGTTGTGGGTCAGCCACACAGCCGGGCTGGGACAGACTCTCGATTGTCTTTGTCATTCAGTCTCTGCTGGTGGTCACGTTTCTTGGGCAGCTGATTGTAGTCGTTGGAGAGGAGGATGTATGACTGAAGTATTGTGAAAGACGCTTCTTCAAATGCTTGCGAGTGGCCTTTTGAGCCAGAATGTCATCTGTCAACATTCTGGACTTGGTTTGCTCTGTTTACAGGAACTGCAAGGCCTTGCAGAGTTCAAAGGTCATGATACCTCCTCTGGCCTTTGGGTTTAAGAACTCCATTAGTTGTGCTGTGGCGTGTTTCCTGTCTGCTAGCAGCCAGCAATCAGTCAGCTTTAGCACTCAACATGGAGGATAACAGTCATCCACACAGAGCAAAGTCATCAGGCTGCTGGAGTCTTACTGAACAAGATGCTGACGATACATTCAGAGACTCTGATGTTGTCCTCTTTAACTCATTACAATCTGCTGCCAGATTAGTTGAGACATGTTTATTCACATTGGGCAAAGTAAATTGGATCAGCATGTGGAGCTTGAGCTTTCCATGTATTCCATTGCTATATAAAAGAAGCATGATGCTGCCTACAGTGTTGCGCTGCAAAAGTTTACAGTGAGCTGCATTTCAGCTTTCTTCTCAAAAAGAAAAAGATGGGCTGCAACACTAAAAAAAATCTAAATGTTGGCTGTGTCACATACACTTTATATGTCAAAATATTGAGAAAATAGGTTTAGAAATCACATTATTAAGAAGAAGAGTATACTAAAAGGTGGAAATGATTACTCTTCTGCCTCTACATGAAAATGATATACAACATACTGATTGACAGTACTGTTCAAAAGTCAGACCACCCTTTTTTATGAAGTTACGTGTCAAAAAGCCATTTATTCAAGTTATTAAAATTTTTACCATCTGTATTTTATTCTTCCCTATGTATGTCAAATATCTAATCTCCTAAGTATATGCATAACAATACATCACTTGTACTTCATAGCTATTTACTAGAAATTAAATAAATGAAGGGAAGCATCTGACTTTTGCACAGTACAGTACACAATAATAAAGTTACTCTATTTTTCTTGTAATTGGAAATCTTACGTATTTTCTGAGCAGCTTTATTTTCACACTACATTGGTTTTACTGTATGTGTTCTCTTTCATTTTCTCAAAGGTACATGTTCATGAACTGTGCCAAAGGCCAAAGACTTGCCGTTAGTGTCAAGTAGAGGAGGCTGCCCTGCTTAGTAGAGGCAGGGAGTGGAAGTCTTTCTTTCAGCCACTGAGATTTACCCTGCAAAAGTCCCTCTGTTTTTAATGACATTCAAGCCTGCTTTTGTTACATAGTGAACAGGTTGATGGTAGGCCCAGCGAGGAAAACACAAAAGCAGCCAGGCCCAGGGCCAAACACTCACCTCACCCCACCCAGAGCAGCCGTCAGGGGTGATGAAACCAGAAACCCTCACAAACACATATACAGTACCGAGAAGTAGAGTGTTCCATGGGGAGTGAGTTCACCTACAGTCTCACACCATGGACCATAGAACGTGTTTTTTATAGGTGGAGCCAGACATCAGCAAACTTTCCCCACCCCTCACCAACAAACACACATACATAGGCACACACATGGCACTGCCAACAACTACTACATGACATGCATACTTAAACTTATTAAATAGAAGGAAATTGTTCTTCATTGCTGGTTGTCACAGTTACATGTCTGACTTGCTTTGAAGAGATCAGATTTCATTTTACAGCACATCATTCTTGTCTTTCACCTTTCTTTATTATAGCTTTCTTTTCTATTGAGATGATATTTTCTCTGCTGTGATCATAACATGCTCAACAGTGAATAAGAATTCCACAGATTTTTCAGCGTGTCTTCAGTGTTTTAATGTTTTGATGTCATGTTGGTAGTGGTAAAATAGGAGAAAATCTTAAAACTATTGTAAAATAATGTCTCCATTTAATGTAGAATCTTTCTGTGAGTTAGTTTTTACAGCTATTTAAAGCTGCAAAATGTAAGGTTTTTTGCTGTTTTTGTTGTTAAAAGTGTTATTACAGAAGAAAAACCCACTTAAATATTGTGTCTGAATGCTGATGTGAGTCACCCTTTAAACCCTGAAATAATCATTTAAAAGTGAGTGGGGTTGGGTCAAATTTCGCAGGACTTTTACATCACATAATACATCTTTAGGTATTAGTATAAAAGCACAGGCTAAAAAAGATCCAGCTCAATATTTAGGTGTCAAATACAAAATCAACATTATACTGATGAGGATATGAACGATGAACTAGTAGATAATTCACTCATATGTTTGGAAGGCTCATCATTCACCAAGAGTTTCTCTTTGAATCCTCCGGTGGGGAGGGGTCCAAAACAACCAATGTTCTTTTACACATTCTGTGCAACTACACATTTCTGCCACATAGGTCTCCAAATCACCAAAACTTAGGCTAGTTCCAATTACTATTGTGAACAATTCTGACTCAGTAAGATTTTCTAGAATGGAAGATTACACATCAAACCTCTGTGAACAACTTTGTCGCCATCATCTCAAAGATTTAAGTATCCATACATTTTGGGGAAAACCCCTTTACTCCGCTTCCTTGAAGATTTGCCGCTGTTTGCAGTATGACCTGATTGATTAAACTCAATTCAAAGCAGAATTAAACCATATGCTGCAGCATTTCATTCCCACAAAGCAGGAGCACATATAATCAACTGTTTTAACCCCTTAAAACCCCAGGCATATTAAATACACATTTATATTATATTCAGTAACTACAGGGACTTGTTGAGCTATTCCTAGGTTACGGAAGTGTGGCCAGGGCCCAACATTGTGCTTGTGCTTGATTAGAATGAAAACCTACAGCCACACTGGTCTTTGTGCAGATAAGATTGGACACCCTTGTACTAGAGGAAAGTTAACACAAACAGTGCATGGGCAAAGATGAGATATAGCCTCTGAATCTTGTCAGGTTTAGTGGATGTGTTTGAGTAGGGCCCTCCGGGCGCTCCAAGCCTGGAATTGTGCACCCCAGTGTACCAGCAAAACATTCAAATAAAGTGGCCAGCAAGTGAATTTCAGAATGAAAACTTTACTTTAGATCTTCATTAAATTAGAATATCCCTCTCGGAGATGTCAGTTGATGAGAGAATTGAGTGTCTGTGTTTCATTACAAAGCACCTTTGTCTTTTCCACATGTTCAGTCAATCAAAAGGTCAACCTCTCTGCAGTCTGACCATTAGCTGTGGGCTGTATAGTAGGCCATGTTGCAGTTTGTGGGTGTTGCTGGTTGATTGGGTGAGGTGAAGTGTGTGAGTGGCAGCCTGTCAGAGGGGATTGTGGTGGGCCTGTTGGGCGCAGTAAGAGGTCGAGGGGGGTCAGACGGGGCAGGGCAGGGTTAATAACTGCCCCACTACTGGAGTTTGCTTTGCTGTGTAAGGCTGCTCTTTCATGTGTGCCATTTATTACTGCATCTCCCGCTGCTATTGCCGGGAGATCTTATGTGTGTGTGTGGGGGTGAGGGGGGTTGAGGGGGGGTTGAGGGGGGGTGTGGGGGGGGTGTAGATGCGTGCGCACATTTCTTTGTGGGTTTTTACCAATCCCCGTTGAATGGGCCCTTTCTGTGACAATGAAGCGAATACAACAGCAAATCACATAATGATTGACCTGAGCATATCAAAGGGCTGGGTGAGTTTGGGTTAACTGGGCCACATAACCCTCTTTGTCTCTCACTGACAAATCTTCTTTCACTGGCACTGATGCTCAACGGAGACTGTACTCAGCCTCAAGCTGACAACAAATAAGCTGAGTTAGAACCACAAACAGGGATTCATTACTCTCTATATAATGCTATATCATTACTGCACTGTGTTCTCATACCTAAGAAAAGGACCTAAGAAAAGGCTTTCTTGTGGAACGTTCCTGTGTAATTACGATTACACAAGAGCGTGCTTTATAAACACACTAGGTGCCTGGCTTGTTTGGAGTTTGCTGTAGGTTCTTTATCTCTCAAAAGCCTTGAGGTGAGTTTGCAGCGTGTGTGTGTGTGTGGGTGGGTGTGGGTGTGTGTCTGTGTTGTAATGAGACATGAAGCACAACTTCATTGTGAGTTTAAAAAAGAACTACCATTCAAAAGTCAAGAATTGCTTTTCATAATAATTTATGTAATTCATTTGACAATAATTTATAGTCAATTGAAATACTATAAGTTTGGCACTAAGATATTTTTTGAGAAACATCAAGAGCTTGTTAAATAATAATACAGTGTAATTATTCATTTACAATAGTGTTTTGATACGTTATCTGCCTTAAAATTTTATCACCACTTTTCAAAGACAACCCATTGTGGATGCTCACTTTATTATAATTTCATTATCGATGTTATACAGCTTTCTGAATCACTATAGAATTATCTTCTCTGTTTAATCTGGACACATCTAAATTTTCTTCCGTTTTTATAGATTTTATAGATTTTATAGATTAAATAAGGTCAAACATTTGAAGTTGCAGATTAGCAGCATCTTAATTGATGTTTTATACATCTTTATCAAATGATTTTATTTATACTTTTAAATGTCTACTGTATGTTCATTCGATTATGGGCTGCCCAAAGTTGAGGCACATGCCAAAGTTGGCCCATGAGGACCTATACAAGTTATGCCAGCTTTACCCCCTCACCCAATAATATTGAAATAATACATTTTACATAACTTATTAAATTCAGATTTTCCTTTTAAACCTTCTTAAAATGTCTCACTTTCCTTTAAACTTACATTCTTTATTTATATATATATATATTTTATCTTTCTGGCCCTCAGCCCACCACACACATTGCATTTTGACCCATCAAAACAAAAGTTTGGGAACCCCTGAAATATATTATTCACAAAATTTATACTACTTACAAAAACGTGTCGGATTTATTAGGGTCACCTAGAACAGAGATGGTCACTAAC
This sequence comes from Pygocentrus nattereri, assembly GCF_015220715.1. Taxonomy (NCBI): domain Eukaryota; kingdom Metazoa; phylum Chordata; class Actinopteri; order Characiformes; family Serrasalmidae; genus Pygocentrus; species Pygocentrus nattereri. The sequence goes on from NC_051220.1 coordinate 23,129,836, forward strand.
ACAATTCATTATACAGGACACGGTCAATTGATGTGTAACGTAAGCTAAAATTTTAATTTGTGATTAAAGGGGCATGCATACGCACAACTGTTTTTAATTCAGATCTCAAGAAGTGCTGTTTTTACTTGCTTATATTTATATTATAATGAGATCATATGTAAGCGGTTCATTGCTCATAACATTCTTGGTTTATGAAAGTGTTTTTTATATTATAACACTTTAGGCCAAACAATACACTATTGTAATACACAGTTTCATCCACTCAACATCCAAAATGCAAAACATTTATTTCATCATTTTTTATCAATGATATCAACAGACCAAAAACCAAAAGATGTTGAACTGGTGTTTTTGATTTGCTGTATATGAAACTGCCGAGTGTGACTATGTGCATGTGTGTGTAGAGAGAGAGAGAGTGAGAGAGAGAAAGAGAGAGAGAGAGAGAGAAGAAAGGCCTCCACTGTCTCGTCCCTCTGAGTTCAGGGCCTAGGCTAAAACTGGGTTGTGTTTCAGTCTCTCTGGACTATTATTACAGCTGTTCCAGCCATGATCACTGTGGAGACCCTCAGCCCTCACCCTGCCTGAGACACACACCTCCGCTTCCCACCCACTGAGGTCACCACCTTCGACCTCTCACCCTGGGGTCACTCGTTTAGAGGCCATCATTAAAGAGAATTGTTTTGTTTCAGACTTCTTTCTCTCTCTGGGTTTTGGCTGCTGTCATTGTTGCTATTGATCTGTTCTAGGTGAGCTGATTAGTAGGCCTGTGCTTTGTTCTGAGGGGTCAGAGCACTCACACTGGCCCACATTGTGCCCCCGTCTCCAAACACACTCTCAGAAACAGGTACATTACAGTTTATGTGTACAGGCTGTGCTCTTGCTTTAGCCATGTACGTTCCGCTCAATTCCTGATGAATGGAATATGTTACACTAACAGAATGTTGTTTTTGAGTTAACGTACAGTTGCCAATAATTGTGCAAATGTAATATGTTTTATTAGTTTGAAAAAAAAAACATTTGTATGCAAAACGTTGGAAGACCCTCGTCAATTCAAATAGTGTAATGATTTGTTGAGTAAAGAAAGGTAAAACACATTTTACTCATTTACTTATGATTTTCCCTAAAACTTTAACTGTAACTGTTTACCAATCAATTTAAAGGCAAAACTAAAGTTCTCAGAACATGGTGAGTTCCAAGCCATCCAAGCTACTGATGTTCTGTTTTTTTTCATGTTATTTCATTGGACTGTAATTACATGCGGAAAATTAAGTTTTTTTTCTTATACAGGCAATAGAAATAATACGGTTAGGCACATTAATGAGTACATTATGTAAGGTATTATGGCTCTTGAATATGCGTGTGTGTTTGTGTGTGTGTGTGTGTGTGTGTGTGTGTGTGTGTGTCAGAAAACATGTAGCTGTGTGACTAGAGACAGCACTAGAAAAAATTGTAAATGATCTTTTATTATTCTCTGACAGAGGAAATGTGTCTTTGCTAGTCCTCCTCGATCTTAGTGTGGCATTTAATACAATAGACCATGCTATCTTACTAGATAGACAAGAAAACCTTGTAGGGGTAACAGGAATAGCTCTTTCCTGGTTCAGGTCCTACCTCACTGATCGCTATCAGTTTGTTAATGTAAATGGTAAATCATCTGTCCTCGCAAAAGTACAGTATGGTGTTCCACATGGCTCTGTTTTAGGACCTATATTATTCACTATATTTATGCTACCACTGGCCACCATTATCAGTAAACATGGCATAAATTTCCACTGCTATGCCGATGACACATATATCAAGTGAATTGGATGATAAAATTAAACTTAGCAAGATTGAAGATTATGTAATAGACATAAAAGACTGGATGTTGAGTAACTTTCCCCTACTTAACTCAGATAAAACAGAAGTCCTGCTTCTTGCTCCAAAAGCACTTAGAAACAAACTGTCTGACTTAACATTTAAACTTAAAAAATTTCTCAGTTGCATCAAGCTCATCTGTAAAAAATCTTGGTGTCGTGATAGACCCTGATCTGTCCTTCAGCGCACATGTAACTAATATTACTGGAACAGCCTTCCTGCATCTCTGCAATGCTGCTAAATTAAGAAATGCATTATCTCTACAGGATGTAGAAAAGTTAGTTCATGCATTTATTACTTCAAGGCTAGATTACTGTAATGCCCTGCTGTCTGGATGTCCCAGCAAGAGCCTCAACAAGCTTCAGCTAGTCCAGAACGCTGCAGCCGGAGATCTCACAAGAACCAGAAAGTTCGACCATATTAGCCCAGTTTTATCGACCCTGCACTGGTTACCAGTTAAATTTCGCATTGATTATAAAATCCTATTACTGACCTATAAAGCTCTAAACGGACTCACCCCTCAGTACCTGAGTGAACTTCTCTCCCACTATGAACCATCACTTAGATCACAAGGCGCTGGCTTACTGCTGGTACCTAGAATTAATAAAGTTACATCAGGGGGGAGAGCTTTCTCATACAAAGCCCCCCAGCTTTGGACTAATCTTCCTATTAATGTTCGGGTCTCAGACACAGCCTCAGTGTTTAAGTCTAGGCTGAAAACTTACTTGTATACTCAAACCTTTGGTAATTAGTTTTCCCTGTCAGATCTAGACCTGACAGAGTCTCTGCTGCTCTGTTAACACTGTAATCTGTGATCAGTCACTCAATACAGAACTAAATCTGTGTGTTTTTTCCTTTCTTTGCCGAGTTGAACTGCTGCCCATCCTGTGCATCTGATGCTCTTGCCTCTTCTGCCTTGATTGGGTGCCCACTGCTTGACAGCCTTCTGGACTGGCTTGACCACCATTGAGCTTCTTGCTGTACAACACTGTGCAATACTCCCCCTCAGTTGCTGCTGCTGCCGCTGCATAATCATATACTAATAAAATTAACAACCTGTTTTTCCTGCTTTTTATTATAATACTATAATCCTTTATACTAACAATGTTTGCTATCCGGTGTTGACTAGAGGAGGATGTGTTCCCCTTCTGAGTCTTAGTTCCTCTCAAGATTTCTTCCTTTTGCTCTTAGAAAGTTTTTCCTTGCCACTGTCGCCACTGGCTTGCTCATGGGGGCCAGATTTTCTTTCTGCAATGCTGATTGTTCTGTAAAGCTGCTTTGTGACAACACCTGTTGTAAATAAATACATTTTAAAAATAAGCTTGCTACTATGTGTGTCTGTGAATGCAACCTTGAGCATGTCTTCACTGCATATGTGTGTTTGTGTGTGAGTATGTTTGTAATTACAGCCTGCAGGTAATGTAACACTGCAGCCACTCCCAGTAGAAAGCCTGTGTGTTTGGCCCTTGTTTATTAGAATGAGGAGTTCAATAGAAGTTGAACAATAACAATAGAACACTGGATGAGCAGTAGCTGAAATGCTGAGGCAGCCCAGATTGAACTCATTCTCATGAGGTTCTCCACAGTCTCAGACGAGATCTTACTCACAGATTACATGTGAACAGTGTTGGTTAGAAAAAAGAAATCCATTACAAATGATGAATAATGTCTCTCAAACTGTAATGTGATTACTTAATTAGTTCCTGGATAAAGTAACCTTACTAATTACTTTACATCTGTATTATTCTAAAACCCATACAAATCAATGCCAAATGGAAAATACAAGGGAAAATCCAATGGTTGTTTCAAGACACAGTAAGCTGCCTTGAAATAAAACCTTTAAGAATGAAATGTAAAGCTTACCAGGGCATTCCTAGAACTTTTAGAATGGGGTGGCTAGGAAAGGCCCAGAGATTTTATTGGGGTGGCACAACTGCTAGGGAAAAAGGTAAATAAAATTATTATAATTAAATTATTGTTAATACAATAAAATTACATAAAAAGTAATGCCTTGTTTTTACTCTATAAATAATTACATTTGTCCATCATTTCCACATAAACAAAGTAGTACAAGAATACAATTATGATGAAAAATGATGATACTAAAATGATGAAGTGCATTTCATAGAGACTGACCAGAGAAATCATTAATTTAGACTGCTTTTACAATAGGTTATACAAGAGTCAGAAAGCCAGACAGCACTGAATGAGGTAACATGCAACAAATGCAAATATTCATCTGTTAAACGAAAGTATTAGGATGATAATGATTATAGCTGACTTTTTGATAGTTAACTCATCATACCATTGCATAGCCTACTTTATGATCACACAGTCAGCACTGCTAAAGGGACCCAGCACTGGTAACTACCTGGTAGCAAATTCTCACCATAAGCACAATTGATGCTTCATTGACGATGGCTGACTGTCTCACTTTCCATGACTGGGGTGGCCAGAAGGGTGGCTATGCTTTATTGGCTATGCTTTGAGGCTGGTCAACTGCTTCAACTATTAGATCACACAGTCAGCTGACACAGGTTGCACCCCTGTGTGCTAATTACATATAAGGATATTTATGGATATTAGAAGAGGAAATGAATTTACTGCAGTTTACTGTCAATGTAGAGTAAAGGTATGCAGGTCTTAAATGCATTGTTGTATCAGCGTTATGAGTAACACAAGTAACAGTTCCTATTAAGTCAGTAACTTTAATGTGATCATAAGGGTTTAAACTGTAATGTGTTACACTACCTAGTTACAGGGCACCATGTTGCCCCAGCACTGCTTGTGAATTATCAAATGTTAACCTATTTACACAAACCTATACATGATTGTGAAAAAAATATTGTGAAATCTTTGCAATGATCTTGATTTCTGCATAAACAGCTCCTAAAATATAATCTGATCTGTGATAATACAACCCCAATTCCAATGAAGTTGGGACGTTGTGTAAAACATAAATAAAAACAGAATACGATGATTTGCAAATCCTTTTCAACCTATATTCAATTGAATACACTACAAAGACAATATATTTAATGTTCATACGCATAAACTTTATTGTTTTTTGCAAATATTCACTCATTTTGAATTTGATGCCTGCAACACATTCCAAAGAAGCTGGGACAGGGGCATGTTTACCACTGGGTTACATCACCTTTCCTTTTAACAACACTCAATAAGCATTTGGGAACTGAGGACACTAATTGTTGAAGCTTTGTAGATGGAATTCTTTCCCATTCTTGCTTGATGTACAACTTCAGTTACTCATCAGTCCGGGGTCTCCGTTGTCGTATTTTGTACTTCATAATGCACCACACATTTTCAATGGGAGACAGGTCTGGACTGCAGGCAGGCCAGTCTAGTACCCACACTCTTTTACTCCGAAGCCACGCTGTTGTAACACGTGCAGAATGTGGCTTGGCATTGTCTTGCTGAAATAAGCAGGGATGTCCCTGAAAAAGTCGTTGCTTGGATGGCAGCATATGTTGCTCCAAAACCTGTATGTACCTTTCAGCAGAGTGCCTTCACAGATGTGCAAGTTATGCCATATGCACTAACACACCCCCATACCATCAGAGATGCTGGGTTTTGAACTTTGCGCTGATAACAATCCGGACAGTCCTTTTCCTCTTTGGCCCAGAGGACACAACGTCCATGATTTCCAAAAACAATTTGAAATGTGGACTCGTCAGACCACAGGACACTTTTCCACTTTGCGTCAGTCCATCTCAGATGAGCTCGGGCCCAGAGAAGCCGGCGGAGTTTCTTGGTGTTGTTGATACATGGCTTTCACTTTGCATGGCAGCGTTTTAACTTGCACTTGTAGATGGAGCGACGAACTGTGTTCACTGACAGTGGTTTTCTGAAGTGTTCCTGAGCCCATGTGGTAATATCTGTTACAGAATGATGTCGTTTTTAATGCAGCGCCGCCTGAGGGATCGAAGGTCACTTGCTGCTTACTTGTAGAGATTTCTCCAGATTCTCTGAATCTTTTGATGATATTATATGAGGAAATCCCTAAATTCCTTGCAATTGCATGTTGATAAACGTTGTTCTTAAACTGTTGGACTATTTGCTCACGCACTTGTTCACAAAGTGGTGAACCTCGCCCCATCCTTGCTTATGAACGACTGAGTCTTTCAGGGATGCTCCCTTAATACCCAATCATGACACTCACCTGTTTCCAATTAAGCTCTTCACCTGTGGAATGTTCCAAACAGGTGTTTTTTGAGCATTCCTCAATTTTCCCAGTCTTTTCTTGCCCCTGTCCCAACTTCTTTGGAACGTGTTGCAGGCGTCAAATTCAAAATGAGTGAACATTTGCAAAAAACAATAAAGTTTATCCATTTGAACATTAAATATCTTGTCTTTGTAGTGTATTCAATTGAATATAGATTGAAAAGTATTTACAAGTTACTGTATTGTTCTTATTTATGTTTTATACAATGTCCCAACTTCATTGGAATTGGGGTTGTAATAAACACCTTATTTAACAAGCCATTTTATACTCAGATGTGTTTTTTGAACAATTAGTTTAAGCAATCAAGGTCGCTGAAGGAAAGCATATGTAGAACTCTGGGATAGTAAGTTTTTCGAGCTGTGCTTTTCAGTAGATGTGAGAGTTTGACCTGCCTTGCCAGAAAAAATCCCACACAAAGACACATTTGATTTTCAAAACAGCATTATGTTGCAACATGTGCAAATAAGTGTGAAATGTGACCAAATAAGTGACTCAATCATAAATTAACTTTAGATCACAGTTCAGGAGCCACATCCCAGGAGTTCACATGTTTTCTCACTACTGTGTACCATGTAAAAAATGCAAAAACTAAAGACCAAAATCAACTCCTGGGTGAATGTTCATTCAGAAATAAATAAAAAAGACCAAATCAAAGATGAAATTGCTTCCACCAGACCTTCTTTATCTGTTTAAATGGTCCACTATGAGACATGTGAGAAACATCAAGATTAAGCCAACTTTAACAAAAGTTCTAATCAGTTCTCAAAACTCTCTTAAAAGTGAAGTATTTGCCATGTGCTGTTGCACTGAATTAAAGCTATTTTACTGAGTGCATTCATAAATGTCAGAATGAAGCTACCACAGCAGAACGATTTAATGAGATAAAGCTCAGAAGTCATGAGGAATGAGAGAAGAAGTCTGTTTTCAGCTGCACTCTGCAAGCAAAAACAACTTTTACTTGGAATACAAACCTTCTGGAGATTTGTGTTTAATGTTTGGAGTGTTACAAGCTGGTGTTGACTTCCTCTCTCACTCTCTCTCTCTCTCTCTCTCTCTCTCTCTCTCTCTTTATATCTCTCCTTCTCTCTCTCTCAGGTCAGGGGGCAGAGATGGAGTTGCTTGTGATGTTCCAGTGCTCCATCTGTCTTCATTAACTGTCTGGAACTCCTCAACTACTCTGGAGCTCCGTCACACATCAGTTAGTTCCTTGTACACACACATGACAACACAGCACAACACACAAACTCGTATGTTACATTCTAGTTAAATATTCTATTATACAAGTGAAGACTGAAGTGTTGTCATAACACCAAAATGTTCATGTTTTACACAGTCCGTGTGAACATTTGGAATGCCGACTTTTCCTATAGCCGTACAGACATGTACAGAAACAATATTTCTATCCACCACAGGAATTTGGCTTCTTTTTAAGGCATAATCACAAGCCCAATTTTTACATTTACTCTATCAAACTGTTCAATTATATTTTTACAACTCTGCATATAGTCTTTTGGGCAGCAGCCCTAAGTCCCTGTATCTTTAGAAATGTTTTCAACAAGATCCTTTTATGAGTGTATTTATAGTGACGAGTGAAATTATTCTGCCTGTGAGTCTGCCCTTTGGTTTGGCTCTGGGAGTTGGCTCTGTTTTCTGCTGTGTCTCAGGGCCTGTATAATACACTATATTTCCAAAAGTATTCACTCACCCATCCAAATTGTTGAATTCAGGTGTTCCAGTCACTTCCATGGCCACAGGTGTATAAAACCAAGCACCTAGGCCTGCAGACTGCTTCTACAAATATTTGTGAAAGAATGGGTCACTCTCAGGAGTTCAGTGAATTCCACCATGGTACCATGATAGGAGGCCACCTGTGAAACAAGTCCAGTCATGAAATTTTCTCGCTACTAAATATTCCACAGTCAACTGTCAGTCGTATTATAACAAAGTGGAAGCATTTGGGAATGACAGCAACTCAGCCACCAAGTAGTAGCCACATAATATGACAGAGTGGGATACTGAGGTACATAGTGCACAGAGGTCGTCAACTTTCTACAGAGTCAATCACTACAGACCTCCAAACTTCATGTGGCCTTCAGATTAGCTCAAGAACCGTGTGTAGAGAGCTTCATGGAATGGGTTTCCATGACTGAGCAGCTGCATCTAAGCCTTACATCATCAAGCACAATGCAAAGTGTCGAATGCAGTGGTGTAAAGCACTGCCACTGGACTCTAGACCAGTGGAGACGTGTACTGTGGAGTGACGAATCACGCTTCTTCATCTGTCAATTTGATGGATGACTCTGGGTTTGATGGTTGCCAGAAGAACAGTATTTGTCTGACTGCATTATACTAAGTGTAAAGTTTGGTGGAAGGGTGGATTATTATGGTGTGGGGTTGTTTTTCAGGAGTTGGGCTCGACCCCTTAGTTCCAGTGAAAGGAACTCTTAATGCTTCAGCAGACCATGAGATTTTGGTCAATTTCATTGTCGCAACTTGGTGGGAACAGTTCAGGGATGGCCTTTTCCTGTTCCAACATAACTGCGCACCAGTGCACAAAGCTGACCTCATCCTGATAGAACACTTTTGGGATGAATTAGAGCGGAGACTGCGAGCCAGGCCTTCTCATCCAACATTAGTGTCTGACCTCACAAATGCACTTCTGGAAGAATGGTCAAAAATTCCCATAGACACACTCCTACACCTTGTGGAAAGCCTTCCTAGATGAGTTGAAGCTGTTATAACTGCAAAGAGTGGGCCGACATCATATAAGCTTTTGAATACATAGTAATAAAGTCTACCTGAGATGAACATATCATTTGAACATGAGGTTCAGGCTGGTTTCTTCTTAGTATGGTGCTTCAGACAAAGCCATCAGAGACAAAAGTGACTAGAGTAGCCTGTAAGCATCCTTCTATTGTTAGTGATTGCGCACTGCAAAGCAATGCACAACATTTTTGTAATTGAACAGTGTATACTTCTTATAGTTTTTGGGATATCAATACCGTTCCAGTTCCATAATGTTCTTTCTGAACAAGCATAGTGGATTGTTAAATAGCTCTTTCTGGACATGTGGTTTTTGCACAATCATTGTTAAATTACACAATTTTTACCCATAAAAATTAATGGAGTAAAAAGGTGCACCCAACTTTTATTACAATGATAGATAGCCACTAATAACACCCTGTTAACCCTGTAGTATATCATAGCAGCCTCTAGCATCCATCTAGCAACCATAAGGGATACCAGAGCAACTGCCTAGCATCACCCTAGTGATCACCTGGATTACCATAGCAACAGCATAGCAAGAACACCCTGTCAATTATTTAGGAGATCATTGCAACAACATAGAAACACCCTAGCAGCCACCTGGGATAATGTAGCAACTGGCTAGCAACATCCTAGCAACCATATGGCACACCACAGCAACTGGCTAGCAACACCCTGGCAACCACCACTGTATAACTGACTAAAGTAGAGTATCCTAGCAAAAAACAGCTGAATCATCTATAGAACTGCAAGGGACATTCTTGAGCATGGATCTACAAGCATAGAAACTGAAGTTTTGTTAGCTGCTGTTCTCTTTTTGGAATTTAAAGCTCAAAAATCACAGGAATGAACACCATCAGGTGCTAAACCAACAGAAAAGTTAAACACAAAGTAAGCAGCTAAATAGGAATGGCTAAAGTATAACTAAGTAAAAACGTAGATTACAGTCTACATAAAATATACTTGAGTAGAAAAGTACTAAGTCTGTATATCCATCAAAATTATAGGTAATTACTGAGTAAATGAAATTAGTTACTACATCACTGTTGCAAGAGTCATACTGTCATACTGAAAGAAATGGATAATTAAAGAAGAGCTACAGAGATTAAGAGTAGAATGATGATGAGAAGACGACGAAGAAGAAGAAAAGAAGAAGAAGTGAGTGAGCAAGAGAAAGGAGTGAGAGAGTTAGCTCTGATCGGTGGCTTGGCTGAACTCACCATGAACCAGGACAGATTTATTTTCTCCGGAGCCTTTCTCTCTCCCAGAGGGAGCCAGAATTTACATGCCTCTCTCTCTCTCTCTCTCTCTCTCTCTCTCTCTCTCTCTCTCTCTCTTTCTCTCTCTCTCTGTCTGTCTCTCCCTCTCTCCCTCTCTCCCAATCCCCCCCCACTGTCTCTCTCTGTTAGTGGGGGTATCAGTAGGCCTGGAGGACGCAGACAGGAAGACAGAAATTGTGGGAGGTTGGGGGTCTGAACTGTAGGTGTCCACCACATATCCAGCACACATAGTCTGCATAGGGGTGCAAATTCAAATTTGGTGTGTAAAGCGAGCACCATCAGCCAACATACAGCTTTGCAAATGTAAAGCTAGGTGAATACTTAAAGTAAACATATCATATGTTATGATGTCTAATGCTTTGTATGTCAACATTCAAACACAAAAACCAAACAGTTTTATTAATAGGAATAATAATGGCATGTATTTCTAGAGATTAAATTCTAATGTCTATTACAATGGTATTACGTTTTGTTCTTTTTTGTCATTGGAACCCTGAGTCTGATTTTCATGTTGCTAGAAATACTATTGTAATATTATTGTAATAGACAGAAAAACATTCTCATGTGAGACGATTGAAGGATCTGCTTCTGCTAAGAAACTAATGCTTCATAGGCAGTCACTTTGTAGTTTAGACAGATAAAAATGATACAATGCTGATACAAATTGAAGGTATGCAAAGGTATACAAATAAAAGGTGAAATTAGCTGTTATGGATAACCAAAGTGTGGCCCTCAGGTCCATATTTGATTTGGCCTGCCACCCCTCTCACACAATGACTGAACATATTTATTATACTTTATTTAACTTGTTAGCCCTTAGAATGTAATGGTAAAAAAATACACTGCTCAAAAAATTAAAAGGGAACACTTAAACAACACAATATAACTCCAAGTAAATCAAACTTCTGTGAAATCAAACTGTCCACTTAGGAAGCAACACTGACTGACAATCAATTTCACAGCTGTTGTGCAAATGGAATAGACAACAGGTGGAAATTATTGGCAATTAGCAAGACACACTCAATAAAGGAGTGGTTCTGCAGGTGGGGACCACAGACCACTTCTCAGTACCTTTCTGCTTTCTGGCTGATGTTTTGGTCACTTTTGAATGTTGGTGGTGCTTTCACACTCGTGGTAGCATGAGACGGACTCTACAACCCACACAAGTGTCTGAGGTAGTGCAGCTCATCCAGGATGACACATCAACGCGAGCTGTTGCAAGAAGGTTTGCTGTGTCTGTCAGCGTAGTGTCCAGAGGCTGGAGGTGCTACCAGGAGACAGGCCAGTACACCAGGAGACGTGGAGGAGGCCGTAGGAGGGCAACAACCCAGCAGCGGGCCCGCTACCTCCGCCTTTGTGCAAGGAGGAACAGGAGCAGCACTGCCAGAGCCCTGCAAAATGACCTCCAGCAGACCACAAATGTGCATGTGTTTGCACAAATGGTTAGAAACCGACTCCATGAAGATGGTATGAGGGCCCAACGTCCACAGATGGTGGTTGTGCTCACAGCCCAACACCGCGCAGGATGCTTGGCATTTGCCAGAGAACACCAGGATTGGCAAATTCGCCACTGGCGCCCTGTGCTCTTCACAGAGGAAAGCAGGTTCACACTGAGCACATGTGACAGACGTGACAGAGTCTGGAGACGCCGTGGAGAGCGATCTGCTGCCTACAACATCCTTCAGCATGACCGGTTTGGCAGTAGGTCAGTAATCGTGTGGGTTTCTTTGGAGGGCCGCACAGCCCTCCATGTGCTCACCAGAGGTAGCCTGACTGCCATTAGGTACCAAGATAAGATCCTCAGACCCCTTGTGAGACCATATGCTGGTGCGGTTGGCCCTGGGTTCCTCCTAATGCAGGACAATGCTAGACCTCATGTGGCTGGAGTGTGTCAGCAGTTCCTGCAAGATAAGGGCATTGAAGCTACGGACTGGCCCGTCCGTTCCCCAGACCTGAATCCGATTGAGCACATCTGGGACATCATGTCTCGCTCCATCCACCAACGCCACGTTGCACCACAGACTGTCCAGGAGTTGACGGATGCTTTAGTCCAGGTCTGAGAGGAGATCCCTCAGGAGACCATCCGCCACCTCATCAGGAGCATGCCTAGGCGTTGTAGGGAAGTCATACAGGCACGTGGAGGCCACACACAATACTGAGCCTCATTTTGACTTGTTTTAAGGACATTACGTCAAAGTTGGATCAGCCTGTAGTGTGTTTTTCCACTTTAATTTTGTGTGTGACTCCAAATCCAGGCCTCCATTGGTTAATAAATTTGATTTCCATTGATGATTTTTGTATGATTTTGTTGTCAGCACATTCAACTTTGTACAGAACAAAGTATTCAATGAGAATATTTCATTCATTCAGATCTAGGATGTGTTATTTGAGTGTTCCCTTTATTTTTTTGAGCAGTGTATTTTTAAAACTCAATTTAAAACCTGCCTACCTCTTTATATAAAGTTTTGTCTTTTTGGTTCTTGGCCCACCACAAACGGCCTTTGGCCCCTCCAAGAGAAAACGCTGATTCACACCTTTTTAGCCAAAACTCAGTGTGCGTGTTGCAGGTGTATCCACTCCAAATGAAAGACTGTTTTTGTTTTCAATGACACACTGGTGTGGGAGATTTTATGGAAAAGTCACTCTGAAAAGTGTGTATGATGTCAGTATGTAATTTATTCAGCAAGTATTCTTCAGCCAGCCAAAACTATCTTGCGTAATTTGAAAAGGTGTGTAC